>NW_020837976.1:21626306-21779537 GCF_003676395.1 Aethalodelphis obliquidens | reverse complement strand
GCCAACCCCAGTCCTCTCCCTGCGCTCCGGCCTCAGCTCGCAGCCCCGCCCGCCCCGGCGGGTGAGCAGACAAGCCTCTCGAGCTGGTGAGTGCCGGTCGGCACCGATCCTCTGTGCGGGAATCTCCCCGCTTTGCCCTCCGCACCCGTTGCTGTGCACTCCTCCGCAGCTTCGAAGCTCCCCCCTCCGCCTCCCGCAGTCTCCGCCCGCGAAGGGGCTTCCTAGAGTGTGGAAACTTTTCCTCCTTCACAGCTCCCTCCCACTGGTGCAGGTGCCGTCCCTATTCTTTTGTCTCTGTTTTTTCTTTTGCCCTACCCAGGTACATGGGGAGTTTCTTGCCTTTTGGGAGGTCTGAGGTCTTCTGCCAGCCTTCAGTAGGTGTTCTGTAGGAGTTGTTCCACGTGTAGATGTATTTCTGGTGTATCTGTGGGGAGGAAGGTGATCTCCGCGTCTTACTCTTCCGCCATCTTCCGCCTTCTCAGTGGTATATTTTTGAGACTCATTCATGCTTTTTTGTATAGCTATCATTTGTTCTTTTCTATTGTTTACCTTATTCTGTTCTTTGACTATAACACAACTTATTCATTCTATCATCAATTACTTTAGGGTTGGTTCTAGTTTGAGGCTATTATGAATTCTGCTGCTACTAATCTTCCTAGTATGTCTTTTGCACATATGCAACATTCTTTTTGGGCATTTACCAAGTATTGAAGTTTGGGGAGCATAAGGTATTCTCAGCTTCAGAGGATATTGCCAAGCAGTTTTCCGTATAGCTCTACCAATTTACACTCTGGTCAGCAGTGTATAAAAATTACAAATTCTACATATTCTCATTAATACTGGATATTGTCACTGTACTTATATATGTATTTTAATTTTTGTTATTCTGTTGATTATATATTGTATTTCATTGTGATTTTCATTTGCATTTCTAAAATGACTACTGAATTTGAACACTGTTCAGAAGTCTATCACATTTCAGTATTTTGTTTTGGGAGGTACCCATTCAGATCAGCCATATTTGAGGCTTTGTCTGCGTTTTTATTATTGATTTGTGGGCATTCTTCATGTATTCTGGATACAAATTATTTGTCAGGTAAGTATAACAAATACCTTCTCCCACACCATACTTTTCCTTTCTCTCTCTTATACAGTATCCTCAAATGAATAGATGGTTCTTAATTTTTAATGAAGCCCAATTCATTGATCTTTTTACTTGATTTTGATGATTTCTCATAAATTTAAGAAATATTTGCTCATCTAAATATTATGACAGACTATATGGTGATTTAGACACAATATTGCTTTACTTTCACCTTTAGTTTTGCAATTTACTTAAAATTGTTTTTGGTAAGAGGAAAAGATCAATGTTTAGAAACTTTTTTCCATACAGATATGTACTTGATACAGCACTATTTCCTGAAAAGACCATAATTTCTCTCCTCCCGTCCCCTCCTCCTGCACTGGTGTGGTGCCTTTCTCATCAGGTGATCCTGTATGTGTAGCTCTGTTTCTGGGATCTCTTTTCTGTCCCATTGATTCATTTAGCTACCTTTACATAATTGCCAGGCTGTTTTAATAATATAGCTTTATAATATGCCCTGCTTGTATAAATTCTCCATCTTTGTTCTGTTTCTTCTTTGATGTTTTTGTCCGTTTTAGAATTAGATTGTCAGTTTCCACATGCCAAAATAAATGACTGCTGGAGTTTTGATTCAGATTGGGTTAAATCTTTGGATCAATTTAGAAGAGATTGAAATATTTACACTATTGAATCTTCCAATACATGAACATGTTCTACCTCTCCATTTATTTAGGTCTTCTTTAATTTCTCTTGGTAATTTTTATAATTTTCAGAGTAGAGATATACACGCTTATTATTAGATTAATCCTAAGTATTTGATGCTATTATGAATGGTGTTTTAAATTTCATTTCCACTTGTTTGTTGCCACTATATCAAAATACAATTGAAGTGTTTATATTGATATGCTACCCCAAATCTTATCTAATGGCACCTATTAATTCCAGGCATTTATTTTTGAATTCTTCTGTATGTTCTACCTATACAGTTATGTTGTCTACTTCTGAGTTCATTTTTTCTTTCTTTATTGCACTGAGTAAGGCCTTTAGGATACTTCTGAACTGAATTGGTGATAGCAGACATTTTAATTTTGTTCCTTATCTCTGGGATAAACATTCAACTAGTCTCAATAATTTTGTAGATAATATTTTTTATCAGATTAAGAATGTTCTTTTCTATTTTTAGTTTGTTAAGAGGTTTTGGGATATTTTAGGTTTTTTAAAATAATGATTAGGTATTGAAGTTGATTAAAAATTTGAAAGTATTAAGATGATTATATTATTATTATGTTAATGTGATAATTTACATTGACCAACTTTTTTTTTTGGCCAACTTGTTTTTAAAAATGGATTGACTTTTTAAAAATTGAAATTATTCAGATTTTCTAATTTGTTCTTGTACCAGATTTTTAAAGTTATGTTTTCTCTGAGCAATTTTTAATTTTACCTAAAATTTCATATTTATTGACATATAAGTATTTATATTCCACTCTTATTATCTATTGATATTTTAAGTATGTGTAGTGATATAAACTTTTTAAGACTCTTGTACCTTGTTTTTGATTTAATAGAGTTTTTGTTCTCATGTATACTTTTCTTCCTTCTACTCTTATTTGTGCTTCATTTGCAATATTTTTAAAACGTTTCTTTATGAAAAACCTTATAATTTTACAAATAGGTCTTGAAGGCAATAATTTCTCTGAAAGTACTTCATTAACTGCATGCCACAAATTTTGATATATTGTTTTCTTTAGTGATTATTTAACATATTTTCTAATGTTACTTTTTTATTGACCATTAGAGTATTCAGAAATGTTTTCTTAAAATTTTTGAAAATTTAGGGATTTTAATTTTCAAACATTCGTTTTTAGTTTCTATTTTGATTCATTACAATCAGTGAAGATATTCTGTATGTTTTAATTTGTTTTATATTTTATTTGATTTATGATCCAACATATTATCCATTATTGTAAAATTTGCATGGTTATTAAAAATGTGTTCTACATTTTTTGTGACCTAACTAGATCATTTTGATAACAGTATTTTTCAATTTCTCTATCTATCTACTGATTCATTGTCAGTTTGTCTATCAGTTTGTAAAGACAGTTATTATTTTTAACATCTTTATTGGGGTATAATTGCTTTACAATGGTGTGTTAGTTTCTGCTTTATAACAAAGTGAATCAGTTATACATATACATATGTTCCCATATCTCTTCACTCTTGCATCTCCCTCCCTCCCACCCTCCTTATCCCACCTCTCCAGGTGGTAACAAAGCAACAAGCCGATATCCCTGTGTCATGCGGCTGCTTCCCACTAGCTATCTACCTTAATTTTTTTAGTGTGTATATGTCCATGACTCTCTCTCGCCCTGTCACAGCTCACCCTTCCCCCTCCCCATATCCTCAAGTCCATTCTCCAGTAGGTCTGTGTCTTTATTCCTGTCTTACCCCTAGGTTCTTCATGACATTTTTTTCCCTTAAATTCCATATATATGTGTTAGCATATGGTATTGGTCTTTTTCTTTCTGACTTACTTCACTCTGTATGACAGACTCTAGGTCTATCCACCTCATTACAAATAGCTCAATTTCGTTCCTTTTTATGGCTGAGTAATATTCCATTGTATATATGTGCCACATCTTCTTTATCCATTCATCTGATGATGGGCACTTAGGTTGTTTCCATCTCCGGGCTATTGTAAATAGAGCTGCAATGAATATTTTGGTACATGACTCGTTTTGAATTTTGGTTTTCTCAGGGTATATGCCCAGTAGTGCGATTGCTGGGTCATATGGTAGTTCTATTTGTAGTTTTTAAAGCAAACTCCATACTGTTCGCCATAGTGGCTGAACCAATTCACATTCCCACCAGCAGTGCAAGAGTGTTCCCTTTTCTCCACACCCTTTCCAGCATTTATTGTTTCTAGATTTTTTGATGATGGCCATTCTGACTGGTGTGAGATGATATCTCATTGTAGTTTTGATTTGCATTTCTCTAATGATTAATGATGTTGAGCATTCTTTCAGGTGTTTGTTGGCAGTCTGTATATCTTCTTTGGAGAAATGTCTGTTTAGGTCTTCTGCCCATTTTTGGATTGGGTTGTTTGTTTTTTTGTTATTGAGCTGCATGAGCTGCTTGTAAATTTTGGAGATTAATCCTTTGTCAGTTGCTTCATTTGCAAATATTTTCTCCCATTCTGAGGGTTGTCTTTTGGTCTTGTTTATGGTTTCCTTTGCTGTGCAAAAGCTTTGAAGTTTCATTAGGTCCCATTTGTTTATTTTTGTTTTTATTTCCATTACTCTAGGAGGTGGGTCAGAAAAGATCTTGCTTTGATTTATGTCATAGAGTGTTCTGCCTATGTTTTCCTCTAAGAGTTTGATAGTTTCTGGCCTTACATTTAGGTCTTTAATCCATTTTGAGCTTATTTTTGTGTATGGTGTTAGGGAGTGATCTAATCTCATACTTTTACATGTACCTGTCCAGTTTTCCCAGCACCACTTATTGAAGAGGCTGTCCTTTCTCCACTGTACATTCCTGCCACCTTTATCAAAGATAAGGTGTCCATATGTGTGTGGGTTTATCTCTGGACTTTTTATCCTGTTCCATTGATCTATCTTTCTGTTTTTGTGCCAGTACCATACTAAGACAGTTGTTTTTCAGTCTCTGGTTCTGACTTAGGCTTTTCTATTTATCCCTTTGTTTCTGCTTTTATTTTATATTTTGGTAGCATACAAATTTATGTTAGTTATATCTTTCCCCTGAATTAGTCACTTTTATTATTATTAAATGTTCATCTTTTTCTCTAGTAATAAATCTTACCTTAAAGTCTATTTAGTCAATGAATTTATATACACAAGTTTCAGTTACTATTTGCATGGTATATCATATCTCCTTGATATTTTGAATTTTATTTTTCTGTGTCATTTTATTTTAGATGTAATCTACAGAGGATCAAATATTGTTTGTTTCTTTTTTGTCTATTACTTGGCCTATTTATTTTTATTGTCTGATAATCTTTGCATTTTAATTGGAATATTTATTTATTTTTAATTTAATTATAGTTAAATTTACAATGTTGTGTTAGTTTCAAGTGTACAGAAAAGTGATTCAGTTATACACACACACACACATATATACGTGTGTATAAATACACACACACACACACACACACACATATATATATATATACATATATATATATATTCTTTTTGAGATTCTTCTCCATTATGGGTTATTACAAGTTATTGAGTATAGTTCCCTGTGCTATACAGTAGGTCCTTGTCGTTTACTTATTTTATATATAGTAGTGTGTATATGTTAAACCCAAATACCTAATTTATCTCTCTTTCCATCCCCTTTGGTAACTTTTTTGTAAATAAGTTTATTTGTATCATTTTTTTTAGATTCTACATATAAGTCATCTCATATGATATTTGTTCTTCTCTTGATAATCTCTAAGTCCATTCATGTTGCTACAAATGGCATTATTTCATTCTTTTTTATGGCTGAGTAATATTCCATTGTATATATGTATGACAACTTCTTTATCCATTCTTCTGTTGATAGAGATTTGAGTTGCTTCCATATCTTGGCTATTGTAAATAGTGCTGCAATGAACATTGGAGTGCCTGTATTTTTTCAAATTAGTTTTCTCTGGATATACAGCCGGGAGTGGGATTGCTGGATCATAAGGAGTTCTATTTTTAGTTTTTTAAGGAATCTCCATACTTATCTCCATAGTGGTTTTACCAATTTACATTCCCTCCAACAGTGTAGGAGGGTTTCCTTTCCTCCACACCATCTCCAACATTTATTGTTTTTAGACTTTTTTCTTTTAACATCTTTATTGGAGTATAATTGCTTTACAATGGTGTGTTAGTTTCTGCTTTATAACAAAGTGAACCAGTTATACATATACATATGTTCCCATATCTCTTCCTTCTTGCATCTCCCTCCCTCCCACCCTCCCTATCCCACCCCTCTAGGTGGTCACAAACCACCTAGCTTATCTCCCTGTGCTATGCAGCTACTTCCCACTAGCTATCTATTTTATGTTTGGTAGTGTATATATGTCCATGTCACTCTCTCACTTTGTCACAGCTTACCCTTCCCCCTCCCCATATCCTCAAGTCCATGCCATTCTGACCAGTGTGAGGTGATACCTCACTGTAGTTTTCATCAGCATTTCTCTAATAATTAGCAATGTTGAGCATTTTTTCATGTGCCTGTTGGCCATCTGTATGTCTTCTTTGCAGAAATGTCTATTTAGGTCATCTGCCCATGTTTTGATTGGGTTATTTGGTTTCTTTTTTATATTGAGCTGCATGAACTGTTTGTAAATGTTGGAGATTAATTCCTTTTCAGTCTCTTCATTTGCAGATATTTTCTCCTATTCCATGGGCTGTCTTTTCATTTTTTTTATGGTTTCCTTTGCTGTGCAAACACTTTTAAGTTTAATTAGGTCCCACTTGTTTATTTTTGTTTTTATTTTCATACTCTAGGAGACGGATCCAAATACATATTGCTGCAATTTATGTCAAAGAGTGTTCTGCCTATGTTTTACTCTAAGAATTTTATAGTATCTGGCCTTACTTTTATGTATTTGATCCATTTTGAGTTTATTTTTGTATATCGTGTTAGAGATGTTCTAATTTCATTCTTCTACATGTAGCTGTCCAGTTTGCCCAGCACCACTTATTGAAGAGACTCTTTTCTCCATTGTATACTCTTTCCTCCTTTGCTATAGATTAATTGGCCATAGGTGCATGGGTTTATTTCTGGGCTTTCTATCCTGCTCCATTGATCTATATATCTGTTTTTGTATCAGTACTACACAGTTTTGTACTGTAGCTTTGTAGTATAGTCTGAAGTCAGGGAGCCTGATTCCTCCAACTTGAGTTTTTCATTCTGAATATTGCTTTGGCTACTCAGTATCTTTTTTGTTTCAATACATATTGTAAAAAAATTTGTTCTGGTTTTGAGAAAAATGCCATTTGTGATTTGATAGGTATTGCATTGAATCTCTAGATTGTTTTGGGTAATATAGTCATTTTGACAATAGTGATTCTTCCAATCCAAGAACATGGTATATCCCTCCATCTTTTTGTATCATTTTTTTATTTCTTTCATCAGCATCTTATATTTTTTTGAGTACTTGTCTTTTGCTTCCTTAGGTAGGTTTATTCCTAGGTATTTTATTATTTTTGATACAATGGTAAATGGAATTGTTACCTTAATTTCTTTTTCTGCTCTTTCATTTTTAAGGTATAGGGATGTAAGAGATATGTGTATTAATTATTTATCCTGCAAATTTACCAAATTCATCAATGAGCTCTTGTAGTTTTCTGTTAGTGTCTTTAGAATTTTCTGTGTATAGTATCATGTCATCTGCAAACAGTGACAGTTTTACTTCTTCTTTCAAATTTGAATTCCTTTTATTTATTTTTCTTCTCTGATTGCCATGGTTAGAACTTCCAAATCTGTGTTGAATAAAAGTGGCAAGAGTGGACATCTTTGTCTTGTTCCTGATCTTGGAGGAAATACCTTTAGTTTTTCACCATTGAGAATGATGTTAGCTGTGCATTTGTCATATATGGACTTTATCATGTTGAGGTAGGTTCCCTCTATGCTCACTTTCTGGAGAGTATTTATCACCAATGGGTGTTGAATTTTGTCAAAAGCTTTTTCTGCATTTATTGATTTATGGTTCTTTTAATGTATTGTTGGATTCAGTTTACTAGTATTTTGTTGAGGATTTTTGTATCTATGTTCAACAGTGATATTAGCCTATAATTTTATTTTTTGTACTATCTTTGTCTGGTTTTGGTATAAGGGTGATAGTGGCCTCATAGAATAAACTTGAGAGTGTTCCTTCTTCTGCAATTTTTTGGAATAGTTTCAGAAGTATAGGTGCTAATTCTTCTCTAAGTCTTTGGTAGAATTCACCAAGAAGCCATTTGTCCTTGACTTTCATTTGTTGGGAGTGTTTAAATTACTGATTCAGTTTCATTACTGGTAAATGATCTGTTCATATTTTCTATTTCTTTCTGGTTCGGTCTTGTGAGGTTGTACATTTTTAAGAATTTACTCATTTCTTCTAGGTTGTCCATTTTATTGGCATATAGTTGCTTGTAGTAGTCTCTGATGGTCCTTTGCATTTCTGTGGTGACTGTTGTACTTTCTCCTTTTTCATTTCTAATTTTATTGATTGAGCCTTCTCCTTTTTGTTTTCTTGATGAGTCTTGATAAATGTTTATCAATTTTGTTTATCTTTCCAAAGAATAACTTTTAGCTTTTAATTTCTAGGAGTTTAAGAAAAATAAATTTAGTGCTTTAGTGCACTGAAATTATTTTTTATTGCCAGATGACACTCCCCAGATGATTTTAAGGTTTATATTTTTCATCTCACTATAGCCCACTGTCATCCTGTTTTGTATGTTGAACTCATAGAAACTGATATCTATATTTGGCAGTGCATAACCTGCTATAAGGATCATCAGTTTTATGTCTATTTTATATTAATATTTTTCATATTTATTTATTTAATATGTATTAGAAACACTTAATGTGTCCATGTGTTATAAACATATTGTATGTCTCATCATGCCTACTGTAACATCAGACACCTAATAAGTGCTGGGATGATTGAATAGTTTGTGCAGCTTGCTGGGTTCACACATTATTGACTTAGACACAAGGGAGTAATGAAACTGGAAATGCTGAGGTAAGATTTCACACTTCTTTGGGGATACCACAGATAGAAAGTTGAGGAGACCATAAAGAAAAAGATTGATAGACTTATTTTGTTAATCAAAATACTCTATATTAAAAAAAGTCAATTTGTGAGCTGAGAAAAATTTATAAGAAAAATAATCATCAGTATCCTTTATATATAAAGAAATATTATAAATCTTTAAAAAATAAATGTAGGCACTATTCTACATCTGTGAAATACAACAATGAATAAAAAAGACAAATTGAACTTAGAGTCTAGTGGGGGAATAGACAGAATGCATTAAATATAAGTTAATTCTAAGAGGTTCTTGTCTTCTGAAAGTGATCTGGACCTGTTTAAACTACACTATTTGCTCAGTAAGTAAACAACTTTATGTACTTTATGTTATGTTATATATACACATGCACATGCACACAAGAAAATACTTTGAAGTCCCCTGATGGGGCTGCAGTGGAAAGTGCTAAGCAACTTCAGGCGTCTCTGGGGTATACCTTGCAGGATACAGAATAATAAGTTAGGACTCTACAGTACAACAGCATTGTTTGAAACAAGGTTCTTACTTTTCCAGACAGGGAGATTTTAATTAAGGTATGGTATCAGAAGAGAGGGGTGACTGTTATTTTGTTGGAGAAAGATAGAAAATTGTTATCTTATTCCTTTTTAAAGACCATTAACTATAGATAATGATAGATGCTCATTATAGTTATATTGAGTCATTTTTTAACTCCTTGAAAAATGGTAATCTACAAATGGTATAATTACTAAGTTTCAGTTAACCAAACTCTAAAGCTTGTGGATAGATGAGTGATGAAGATACTTTTTTGGCCTCAACCTGTTTAGTTCAGGAACGATGACACACAAAACCTCAACCAAAGCAAAAACTCTTTTGAACCAAAGATGAAATTTCAAGTTTAAATAAAATGATGCCATTTTGTTATGCTATGACAATATTTTACTAAATCAGTACAATCTGAAGCATCTATAATAATAGGCTGGCTGGGAATACTTCACTGTAGCTATCCCAAGTGAAAGCAGATACAAGCAAGATCTGTCTCAGTCTAAAATAACCATTGCAAGAGTGTAGGATTCAACTCTATGATATTTCTAAGGTGGTAATGTGGAATCTTTTTATAAAATGATTGATTGGTATTTCAAAGCAAATTTATTTTCTTGAAGTCTGAGCAAAGTGCTTGAGGCTTTTCACAAGTACAACATATGATATATTAATGTTTTTTTCAGTAACTCTGCATTTTACTCCAGTCAGGTGCAAAAAAATTTAATTTTAGAGGAATCAGTCAAGGTTTTCAAAGACAAGAAGATGATATTTTAAAGCATATTTAGATTTATTCAAAGTCCTCTCCTCACTGCTGGGTGAAATAGTTAAATACAAGCATCTCTTTCATATAAACATAATATTCAGTTGTAAAGCCCCGTAGCAAAACTCAGAGTCCAGAAATGCTCCAGTTTTGTCAACTTTTATAACTATGATAATATTTTAATGGGGAAAGGAAATACTATAGCTCTACTTTCTGTTTGGTAAACACGCATTTCTGAGGTAAAGAACCAAAGCTTCTCAAGGTATGGATGTTTCCTACCAAAGGGCACATTGAGATTTTTATAGCAATGTTTATCAAACTGCAGGTTGGAATGACTCATTAGATTGAGATTCAGTGACCCATTTAGTGACCCATGACCCATTAGAGGAACATGCAATCAGTTTTGTGAATTATTTTGCTTTTCTACTGCAAAGTAATAGAATAGGATGGAATGAAATAGAAGATAACACAAAGAATAGAACAGAATGGAATAGAATAGAATAAAATAGATCAGAATTAGTCACATGTACAGAGGTCACATCATATAGATATATGTGTGTGGGGGAAGACATATAGATTTCTTAACTGTGCTAAGGTGACAGGTGTTTATTAAAAGATAATGGATACAAGTTAAGAATAAGTTTACTTCTGGATATTCCAAGACACAGTACTATATTATTTCTTATTTCTTTGTATTTATTTTTAAATGAAGTATAATTGATTTACAATATTATATTAGTTTCAGATGTACAACATATTGATTTGATACATTTATAAATTAAAATATTTTAAATAAAATATTTTATTAATATATATTAACTCCGTTTAATGTTATTTCAAAATAATATATATTTCCCTGTACTGTATAATATATCATTGTTGCTTATTTATTTTATATGCAGTAGTTTGTTTTTCTTCATCCCATACCTCTATCTCTCCCCTCTCCACTTCCTCTTATTTATTTTATACATATAAGTTTGTACCTCTTAATCTCCTATCCTTAACTTGACTTTCCTCCCTTCCCTCTCCACACTGGTAACCACTAGTTTGTTTTCTATGTCTGTGAGTATGTTTCTGTTTTATTATATACATTTGTTTGTTTTATTTTTTTTAGATTCCACAAATAAGAAGTGATAACATACAGTATTTGTCTTTCTCTTATTTATTTCACTAAGCATAATACTCTCTAGGGGAGAGAGGGAAGATGGCGGAAGAGTAAGACGCGGAGATCAC
Source organism: Aethalodelphis obliquidens (assembly GCF_003676395.1). Lineage (NCBI taxonomy): Eukaryota > Metazoa > Chordata > Mammalia > Artiodactyla > Delphinidae > Aethalodelphis > Aethalodelphis obliquidens. The sequence continues at coordinate 21,768,169 of NW_020837976.1, read as the reverse complement.
CTTCCTCCCCACAGATACATCAGAAATACATCTACACATGGAACAACTCGTACAGAACACCTACTGAAGGCTGGCAGAAGACCTCAGACCTCCTAAAAGGCAAGAAACTCCCCAGGTACCTGGGTAGGGCAAAAGAAAAGAGAATAAACAGAGACAAAAGAATAGGGATGGGACCTGCACCAGTGGGAGGGAGATGAGAAGGAGGAAAGATTACCATACACTAGAAGGCCCTTCGTGGGCGGAGACTGCAGGTGGTGGAGGAGGGGAGCTTCGGAGCTGCGGAGGAGAGCACAGCCACAGGGGTGCGGAGGGCAAAGCGGAGAGATTCCCAAACAAAGAATCGGTGCCGACCTGCACTCACCAGCCCGAGAGGCTTGTCTGCTCACCCAGTGGGGTGGGCGGGGCTGGGAGCTGAGGCTTGGGCATTGATCGGAGCGCAGGGAGAGGACTGGCAGCGTGAACAGAGCCTGAAGGGGTTAGTGCACCACAGCTAGTCGGGAGGGAGTCCCGGAAAATGTCTGGAGCTGTCGAAGAGGCAAGAGACTTTTTCTGCCCTCTTTCTTTCCTGGTGCGGGAGGAGAGGGGATTAAGAGCGCTGCTTAAAGGAGCTCCAGAGATGGGCGTGAGCCACGGCTAACAGCGTGGACCCCAGAGATTGGCATGAGAAGCTAAGGCTGCTGCTGCTGCCACCAAGAAGCCTGTGTGTGAGCACAGGTCACTCTCCACAACTACCCTCCTGGGAGCCTGTGCAGCCCGCCACTGTCTGGGTCCCGGGATCCAGGGACAACTTACCGGGAGAATGCACGGCGCGCCTCAGGCTGGTGCAATGTCACGCTGGCCTCTGCTGCTGCAGGCTCGCCCCGCACTCTGTACCACTCCCTCCCCCTGGCCTGAGTGAGCCAGAGCCCTGGAATCAGCGGTTCCTTTAACCCCATCCTGTCTGAGCAAAGAAGAGGCGCCCTCCGGCGACCTACATGCAGAGGAGGGGCCAAATCCAAAGTTGAACCCCAGAAGCTGTGCGAACAAAGAAGAGAAAGGGAAATCCCTCCCAGCAGCCTCAGGAGCAACGGATTAAATCTCCACAATCAACTTGATGTACCCGGCATCTGTGGAATATCTGAATAGACAACGAATCATCCCAAATTGAGGAGGTGGACTTTGAGAGCAAGAATTATTGTTTTTCCCCTTTTCCTCTTTTTGTGAGTGTATGTGTGTATGCTTTTGTGTGAGACTTTGTCTGTATAGCTTTGCTTTCACCATTTGTCCTAGGGTTCTATCCGTCCATTTTTGTTGTTGTGTTTTTAAAAAAATTTTTTTCCTAATAAATATTTTTTATTTTAATATCTTTATTTTATTTTACCTTACTTTATTTTCTTTTCTTTTATTCTCTTTCTTTATTTCTACTTTTTCTCCCTTTTATTCTGAGCCGTGTGGATGAAAGGCTCTTGGTGCCCCAGCCAGGAGTCAGTGCTGTGCCTCTGAGGTGGGAGAGCCAACTTCAGGACACTGGTCCACAAGAGACCTCACATCTCCATGTAATATCAAATGGTGAAAATCTCCCAGAGATCTCCATCTCAACACCAACACCCAGCTTCACTCAACGACCAGCAAGCTACAGTGCTGGACACCCTATGCCAAATAACAAGCAAGACAAAAACACAGACTCATCCATTAGCAGAGCGGCTGCCTAAAATCATAGTAAGGCCACAAACACACAACCAGACGGGGACCTGCCCACCAGAAAGACAAGATCTAGCCTCATCCACCAGAACACAGGCACTAGTCCACTCCACCAGGAAACCTACACAACCCACTGAACCAAGCTTAGCCACTGGGGACAGACACCAAAAACAATGGGAACTATGAACCTGCAACCTGCCCAAATGATACCCCAAACACAGTAAGATAAGCAAAATGAAAAGACAGACACACACACAGCAGATGAAGGAGCAAGGTAAAAACCTACCACACCTAACAAATGAAGAGGAAAGAGGCAGTCTACCTGAAAAAGAATTCAGAAAAATGATAGTAAAGCATGATCCAAAATATTGGAAAAACAATAGAGAAAATGCAAGAAACATTTAACAAGGACATAGAAGAACTAAAGATGAAACAAGCAACGATGAACAGCACAATAAGTGAAATTAAAAATACTCTAGAAGGGATCAATAGCAAAATAACTGAGGCAGAAGGACAGATAAGTGACCTGGATGATAAAATAGTGGAAATAACTACTGCAGAGCAGAATAAAGAAAAAAGAATGAAAAGAACTGAAGACAGTCTCAGAGACCTCTGGGACAACATTAAAAACACCAGTATTCTAATTACAGGGGTTCCAGAGGAAGAAGAGGAAAAGAAAGGGACTGAGAAAATATTTGAAGAGATTAGAGTTGAAAATTTCCCTAATATGGGAAAGGAAATAGTTAATCATGTCCAGGAAGCACAGAGAGTCCCATACAGGATAAATCCAAGGAGAAACACGCCAAGACACATAGTAATCAAACTGTCAAAAATTAAATACAAAGAAAACATATTAAAAGCAGCAAGGGAAAAACAGCAAATAACACATAAAGGAATCCCCATAAGGTTAACAGCTGATCTTTCAGCAGAAACTCTGCAAGCCAGAAGGGACTGGCAGGACATATTTTAAGTGATGAAGGAGAAAAACCTGCAACCAAGATTACTCTACTCAGCAAGGATCTCTTTCAGGTTTGATGGAAAAATTAAAATTTTTACAGACAAGCAAAAGCTGAGAAAGTTCAGCACCATCAAACCAGCTTTACAACAAATGCTAAAGAAACTTCTCTAGGCAAGAAACACAAGAGAAGGAAAAGAACTACAATAACAAACCCAAAACAATTAAGAAAATGGGAATAGGAACATATATATAGATAATTACCTTAAATGTAAAAGGATTAAGTGCTCCCACCAAAAGACGCAGACTGGCTGAATGGATGCAAAAACAAGATCCATATATATGGTGTCTACAAGAGACTCACTTTAGACCTAGAGACACATACAGACTGAAAGTGAGTGGATGGAAAAAGATTTTCCATGAAAATGGAAACCAAAAGAAAGCTGGAGTAGCAATACTCATATAAGAAAAAAATAGACTTTAAAATAAAGCCTATTAGAAGAGACAAAGAAGGACACTACATAATGATCAAGGGATCGATCTAAGAAGAAGATATAACAATTGTAAATATTTATGCACCCAAAATAGGAGCACCTCAATACATAAGGCAAATACTAACAGACATAAACGGGGAAATCGACAGTAACACATTCATATTAGGGGACTTAAACACCCCACTTTCACCAATGGACAGATCATCCAAAATGAAAATAGATAAGGAAACACAAGCTTTAAATGATACATTAAACAACATGGACTTAATTGATATTTATAGGACATTGCATCCTAAACAACGGAATACACATTTTTCTCAAGGGCTCATGGAACATTCTCCAGGATACATCATATCTTGGGTCACAAATCAGGCCTTGGTAAATTTAAGAAAATTGAAATTGTATCAAGTATCTTTTCCAACCACAATGCTATGAGACTAGATATCAATTACAGGAAAAGATTTGTAAAAAAATACAAAGACATGGATGCTAAACAATACACTACTTAATAACAAACTGATCATTGAAGAGATCAAAGAGGAAATAAAAAACCACCTAAGACAAATGACAATGGGGACACGACAACCCAAAACGTATGAGATGCAGCAAAGGAAGTTCTAAGAGGGAAGTTTATAGCAATACAATCCTACCTTAAGGAACAGGAAGCATCTCGAATAAACAACCTAACCTTGCACCTAAAGCAATTACAGAAAGAAGGACAAAAAACCCCAAAGTTAGCAGAAGGAAAGAAATCATAAAGATCAGGTCAGAAATAAATGAAAAAGAAATGAAGGAAATGATAGCAAAGATCAATAAAACTAAAAGCTGGTTCTTTGAGAAGATAAACAAAATTGCTAAACAATTAGCCAGTCTCATAAAGAAAAAAAGGGAGAAGACACAAATCAATAGAATTAGAAATGAAAAAGGAGGGCTTACCTGGTGGCGCAGTGGTTGAGAGTCCACCTGCCGATGCAGGGGACATGGGTTAGTGCCCTAGTCCGGGAAGATCACACATGCCATGGAGCAGCTAGGCATGTGAGCCATGGCCACTGAGCCTGTGTGTCCGGAGCCTGCACTTTGCAACGGTAGAGGCCACAACAGTGGGAGGCCAATATACCGCAGAAAAAAAAAAAAAAGAACAAAAAAAAATGAAAAAGGAGAAGTAACAACTGACACTGCAGAAATACAAAAGATCATGACAGATTTCTACAAGCAACTCTATGCCAATAAAATGGACAACCTGGAAGAAATGGGCAAATTCTTAGAAATGCACAATATGCCAAGACTGAATCAGGAAGAAATAGAAAATATGAACAGACCAATCAAAAGCACTGAAATTGAAACTGTGATTAAATATCTTCCAACAAACAAAAGCCCAGGACCAGATGGTTTCACAGGCGAATTCTATCAAACATTTAGAGAAGAGCTAACACCTATCCTTCTCAAACTCTTCCAAAATATAGCAGAGGGAGGAACACTCCCAAACTCATTCTACGAGGCCACCATCACCCTGATACCAAAACAAGAGAAGGATGTCACAAAGAAAGAAAACTACAGGCCAATATCACTGATGAACATACATGCAAAAATCCTCAACAAAATACTAGCAAACAGAATCCAACAGCACATTTAAGCGATCATACACCATGATCAAGTGGGGTTTATTCCAGCAATGCAAGTATTCTTCAATATTGGCAAATGAATCAGTGTGATATACCATATTAACAAATTGCAGGAGAAAACCATACGGTTATCTCAATAGATGCAGAGAAAGCTTTTGACAAAATTCAACACCCATTTATGATAAATACCTTCCAGAAAGTAGGCAATAGAGGGAACTTTCATCAATATAATAAAGGCCATACATTACAAACCCACAGCCAACATCGTCCTTAATGGTGAAAAACTGAAAGCATTTCCACTAAGATCAGGAACAAGACAAGGTTGCCTACTCTCAGTACTCTTATTCAACATAGTTTTGGAAGTTTTAGCCACAGCAATCAGAGAAGAAAAGGAAATAAAACGAATCCATATCGGAAAAGAAGAAGTAAAGCTGTCACTGTTTGCAGATGACATGATACTATACAAAGAGAATCATAAAGATGCTACCAGAAAACTACTAGAGCTAATCAATGAATTTAGTAAAGTAGCACGATACAAAACTAATGTACAGAAATCTCTGGCATTCCTATACACTAATGATGAAAAATCTGAAAGTGAAATCAAGAAAACACTCCCATTTACCAGTTCAACAAAAAGAATAAAATATTTAAGAATAAACCTTCCCAACGAGATAAAAGACCTGTAAGCAGAAAATTATAAGACACTGATGAAAGAAATTAAAGATGATACAAATAGATGGAGAGATATACCATGTTCTTGGATTGGAAGATTCAACATTGTGAAAATGACTCTACTACACAAAGCAATCTACAGATTCAATGCAATCCCTATCAAACTACCACTGGCATTTTTCACAGAACTAGAACAAAAAATTTCACAATTTGTATGGAAACACAAAAGACCCTGAATAGCCAAAGCAATCATGAGAACGAAAAATGGAGCTGGAGAAATCAGGCTCCCTGACTTCAGACTTTACTACAAAGTTACAGTAATCAAGACAGTATGGTACTGGCACAAAAACAGCAGTATAGATCAATGGAACAGGATAGAAAGTCCAGAGATAAACCCATGCACATATGGTCACCTTATCTTTGATAAAGGAGGCAGGAATGTACAGTGGAGAAAGGACAGCCTCTTTAATAAGTGGTGCTGGGAAAACTGGACAGGTACATGTAAAAGTATGAGATTAGATCTCTCCCTATCACCATACACAAAAATAAGCTCTAAATGGATTAAAGACCTAAATATAAGGTCAGAAACTATCAAACTCTTAGAGGAATACATAGACAGAACACTCTATGACATAAATCACAGCAAGATACTTTTTGACCCACCTCCTAGAGAAATGGAAATAAAAACAAAAATAAACATATGGGACCTAATGAAACTTAAAAGCTTTTGCAGAGCAAAGGAAACCATAAACAAGACCAAAAGACAGCCCTCAGAATGCGAGAAAATATTTGCAAATGAAGCAACTGACAAAGGATTAATCTCCAAAATTCACAAGCAGCTCATGCAGCTCAATAACAAAAATACAAACAACCCAATCCAAAAATGGGCAGAAGACCTACGTAGACGTTTCTCCAAAGAAGATATACAGACTGCCAACAAACACCTGAAAGAATGCTCAACATCATTAATCATTAGAGAAATGCAAATCAAAACTACAATGATATATCATCTCACACCAGTCAGAATGACCATCATCAAAAAATCTAGAAACAGTAAATGCTGGAGAGGGTGTCTAGAAAAGGGAACCCTCTTGCATTGCTGGTGGGAATGTGAATTGGTACAGTCACTAAGGAGAACAGTATGGAGTTTGCTTAGAAAACTACAAATAGAACTACCATATAACCCAGCAATCCCACTACTGGGCATATACCCTTAGAAAACCATAATTCAAAAAGGGTCATGTACCAAAATGTTCACTGCAGCTCTATTTACAATAGCCAAGAGATGGAAACAACCTAAGTGTCCATCATCGGATGAATGGATAAAGAAGATGTGTCACATATATACAATGGAATATTACTCAGCCATGAAAAGGAAAGAAATTGAGCTATTTGTAATGAGGTGGATGGACCTAGAGTCTGTCATACAGAGTGAAGTAAGTCAGAAAGAGAAAGACAAATACCATATGCTAACACATATATATGGAATTTAAGAAAAAAAAATGTCATGAAGAACCTAGGGGTAAGACAGGAATAAAGACACTGACCTACTAGATAATGGACTTGAGGATATGGGGAGGGGGAAAGTTAAGCTGTGACAAAGTGAGAGAGTGACATGGACATATATACACTACCAAACGTAAAATAGATAGCTAGTGGGAAGCAGCCGCATAACACAGGGAGATCATCTCGGTGATTTGCGACCACCTAGAGGGGTGGGATGGGGGGGTGGGAGGGAGGGAGACGCAAGAGGGAAGAGATATGGGAACATATGTATATGTATAACCGATTCACTTTGTTATAAAACAGAAACTAACACACCATTGTAAAGCAATTATACTCCAATAAAAATGTAAAAAATAAAACTTTCTAGGTCCACTCACATTGATGCAAATGGAAGAATTTCATTCCTTATTATGGGTGAATAATATTCCATTATGAATATAAATAAGATGTGGTATATATCTTTATCCATTTATCTGTTGATAGGCACTTAGGCTGCATCCATATCTTGGGTACTGTACATAAGACTGGTATGAACATTGGGATGCATGTATATTTTGAATTAGTGTTTTTGTTTTCTTTGGATACATAGACCCAGCAGTGGAATTGCTGGATCATATTGTAGTTCTATTTTTAGTATCTTGAAGAAACTGCATACTGTTTTCCATACAGGCTGTACTGAATAACAATCCCTTCCACAGTGTACAAGGATTCCCTATTCTCCACATCCCTACCAACATTTGTAGACCTTTTTTTGATAACAATTTTGACACGTGTGAGGTAATATTCTGCTTTTGATTTGCATTTCACTAATGATTAGTGATATTGAGCATTTTTATGTGTGCCTGTTGGCAATCTGTATATCTTCTTTGGAAAAAATGTCTCTGCAGGTCTTTTGACTGTTAATTGTGTTTTTTTCTTTTTCTGATATTGAGTTGTGTGAGCTGTTTATATTTTGGATATTAACCCCTTATTGGTTACAACATTTGCAAATATTTTCTTTCATTCAGTAGGTTTTCTTTTTATTTTGTCCATGGTTTCCTTTGCTATGCAAAGACATATTGCTATTTTAAATGACAAGATAGAAATAAGTGATTATGAAAAATGCTAAGCAGGGCCAAGTTCCTCCATTTAAAAAATAAGCACTGAAATGTTTGTCACATTCCAGGTCCTCTACTGGTGCTGGAGCTACAAAGATAAAAAATCTAATACCCTCTCCTTAAGGGTTAAATGAATATTTAATATTTGAATATTCACCATATTTGAATATTCACTAAATAGGTTGCATCTTTTTGGTCAAAATTTATTTGTAAATTATTAATTCTTACCTAATGTGTAAACACAAGTATTTAATTATATATGTTAGTATATTTAAAGATAAGACTATAAAACCCTGTAATTTCTGTTTATGGGAAATCCCTTAAAATTGACATTTTTACACTTTATCTTATACATTCTAGATGTAATGGCATCCTATAAATGCTGCCAATTTGAATACTGTATTGTCCCCATTTACTAGATTTTCATGTGATAGAGAGGTCTCCTGTCATGGAGATCACATAGCCTTCACACTCACTTTTGATATTCAGCAGATGTGGTTCAATTCTCTTGCTTATGGATTTGCATTTATCCAAATATTTATTAAGTTGACATATTGATATTGAAGGATTTTTTTCTGACAAGTCAGGTTATAAAAAGAAACACAGAAGATCCAGAATTTTGCACAAATTTGCTGAAACTCTTTTCTATATTGTCCCATACTGCTTCGAGAATTAGATTTGTGCCAGTACCATACTGTCTTGATTACTGTAGCTTTATAATATAGTCTGAAGTCTGGGAGCCTGATTCTTCCAGCTCCATTTTTCTTTCTCAAGATTGCTGTGTCTTTTGTGTTTCCATACAAATTGTGAATTTTTTTTCTAGTTCTGTGAAAAATGCCATTGGTAGTTTGATAGAGATTGCATTGAATCTGTAGATTGCTTTGGGTAGTATAGTCATTTTCACAATGTTGATTATTCCAATCCAAAAACATGGTATATCTCTTCGCCTGTATCATCTTTAATCTTCATCTTTAATCTTTAATCTTCATCAGTGTCTTATAGATTTCTTCATACAGGTCTTCTGTATCCTTAGGGAGGTTTATTCCTAGGTATTTTATTCTTTTTATTACAATGGCAAATGGGAGTGTTTCCTTAATTTCTAGATCAATGGAACAGGATAGAAAACCCAGAGATAAATCCATGCACATATTGTCACCTTATTTTTGATAAAGGAGACCAGATTATACAATGGAGAAAAGACAGCCTCTTCAATAAGTGGTGCTGGGAAAACTGGACAGCTACATGTAAATGAATGAAATTAGAACACTCCCTAACACCATACACAAAAATAAACTCAAAATGTATTAAAGACGTAAATGTAAGGCCAGACAATATAAAACTCTTAGAGAAAAACATAAAAAGAACACTCTATGACATAAATCATAGCAAGATCCTTTTTGAACCACCTCCTAGAGAAATGGAAATAAAAACAAAAATAAAGAAATGGGACCTAATGAAACTTAAAACTTTTGCACAGCAAAGGAAAAAATAAACAAAATGAAAAGACAACCCTCACATTGGGAGAAAATATTTGCAAATGAAGCAACTGACAAAGGATTAATCTCCAAAATTTACAAGCAGCTCATACAGCTCAATATCAGAAAAACAAACAACCCAATCCATAAATGGGCAGAAGACCTAAATAGACATTTCTCCAAAGAAGATATACAGATTGCCAACAAACACATGAATGGATGCTCAACATCCGTAATTATTAGAGAAATGCAAATCAAAATTACAGTGAGGTATCACCTCACACCAGTCAGAATGGCCAACATCAAAAAATCTACAAACAATAAATTCTGGAGAGGATGTGGAGAAAAGGGAACCCTCTTGCACTCTTGGTGGGAATGTAAATTGATACAGCCACTATGGAGAACAGTATGGAGGTTCCTTAAAAAACTAAAAATGGAACTACCATTTGACCCAGCAATCCCACTGCTGGGCATATACTCTGAGAAAACTATAATTCAAAAGGAGTCATGTACCACAATGTTCATGTCATCTCTATTTACAATAGCCAGAACATGGAAGCAATCTAAGTGTCTGTCGACAGACGAATGGATAAAGAAGATGTGGCATAGATATACAATGTAATATTACTCAGCTAAAGAAAGAAATGAAATTGATTTATTTGTAGTGAGGTGGATGGATCTAGAGACTGTCATATGAGTTATTTGTAGTGAGCTGGAAGGATCTAGAGGCTGTCATACAGAGTGAAGTAAGTCTGAAAGAGAAAAACAAATATCGTATGCTAACACACATATATGGGGTCTAAAAAAAAAAAAGTTCTGAAGAATCCAGGGGCATGACAGGAATAAAGACGCAGATGTAGAGAGTAGACTTGAGCACATGGGGAGGGGGAAGGGTAAGCTGGGAAGAAGTGAGAGAATGGCATGGGCCATTATATATATATATATAAAACCAAATGTAAAATAGATAACTAGTGGGAAGAAGTCACATAGCACAGGGAAATCAGCTCAGTGCTTTGTGACCACCTAGAGGGGTGGGATAGAGAGGGTGGGAGGGAGATGCCAGAGGGAGGAGATATGGGGATATAGGTATATGTATAGCTGATTCACTTTGTTATAAATCGGAAACTAATACATCATTGTAAAGCAATTATACTCCAACAAAGACGTTAAAAAAAAAAGAATTAGATTTGTAGAGAATGGTTTGTGCAGCATTTGCCACTATACAGGCTCAAAGTGAGATTTTCCTACCTGAAGGAACATAGGAACAATGGAAATTCAAGCCCTCTATACTTTGGTGTTATACAGAATATATATTTAAAATAATAAAGAGGGGCTTCCCTGGTGGCGCAGTGGTTAAGGATCCACCTGCCAATGTAGGAGACACGAGTTCGAGCCCTGGTCCTGGAAGATCCCTCATGCCATGGAGCAACTAAGCCTCGGACCACAACTACTGAAGCACACGCACCTAGAGCCCATGCTCCAAAAGAAGGGAAGCCACCGCAATGAGAAGCCTGCACACAGCAACAAAGCATAGCCCCCGTTTGCTGCAACTAGAGAAAGCCCACACGTAGCAACGAAGACGCAACACAGCCAAAAATAAAAAATGTAAATTTATAAAAAATAAGATAAAATAATAAAGAAAAATTAAGAATGAAAGTTTTAAAAGTTAAGAGGAAATCTTTACCTAATAGTAAATTCAAGTTCCTACATATGATGTCACCATCTTCTCGCTGTGTCTTCATATCACCTTCTTCTTTTTAGCTCTCTGTGTCCAAGTTTCTTTTTATAAAGACACTAGTGAAATTGGTAAGGCCCACCATAATTACCTAATTTTATTTTATTTTATTTAGTGTACCAATGCATATATTTAATCAGAAGAGTACATCATGTGTTCCCAGTTTCCTCATTTACACAATTTCTCTCAGTATATACTTTTCAGCCACCATATGAGCTAAAAAATTTTGCTCAATAATTTACATCTTTTATACATAGTATGTCTCTGAGTTTTGTTTTGTTTTTCTTTAACTACATAATTACCTAATTTTAACTTTATTGCCTCAGTAAAGACACTATCTCCAAATATGGGCATATTCTGAGGTACACAGATTTAGGACTCCAACATATGAATTTTGTGAAGGACATAATTCAGCCCATAACAATGATTAATGACTCTATATACCTTAAGAAACAGCTACTATGTCAATTTTACAAATGATGAAACCAGTACTAAGAAGTTAGGTGAATGATCTAAATTCACTCAACCAGTACAGAGCAATCCAGACTTTGAATCTGGGTATCCTGTGTCTAATTAGGCATTCTTCCTAGTTATGATTTATCTGTTCTATAAGGCACTCCAGAATATGACCCTGCATCACATTTTTCATTTTACCTCTTACTTACTTGCTACATAAGACATTCTTGCCTTCAGTCCTTTGCAAATCTCCTATCTACACCTCTATCTCTGCCTGTCAAGATTTTATATATCCATGAAGTTTTTACCTCAAATATCAACTATTTTATAATTTAAAACACCTGGTAAGATTTTTAAAAATCTCGATGTCCTCTCTATCATCCACGGCAATTAAGTCAATATCTCTGGAGGAAGAGACCAGAGAAGAGTATGTATTTATTAAAGCTCCCAGATGATTCTAATGTGCAGCCAAAATTGAGAACCACAGACTTAAAATCTTGCCTCATTCATAATCAGCTGATCTTTACCAACATTTTTCCCAATTAAATTTTTATATTGGAACTAAAGACATCCATTAACCAAAACCAGAATGCAAATATAAGTTCATATTTTAAGATTATCTTTTATGATATTTTCTGGCTTATTCTTTCATTTTCAAGAAAAACAATGCACACATATTGAAATTTACCACTTAAAGTAATTACCCATGTATATTATATATATATCTTATATTAAAAACAATATTATAATGAACTAAAACTCTATGGCTGTCATGCATCAGAGTATTTATATTCCCAAGAATACCAGATGAGAACATTTCATTCTGATTTGCTTTATATCTTTTATTGCAATGGACTTTACTTTTTGGTACCACAGAAGTGTTCTCATATTGATATAACTGTTAATACCATCCCCATCAACATCCTCCTTCTCATCAGCATCATTAATCACTTCCTAGCTATTGACATCAGGAAATCATTGCTTCTCACTTTGGTTATTGCAGTAACTTTCTGCCTCATCACTTGCTTCTTTTCCATTCTCTAATCTTTCTTCCACTTTGCTTCACAGGTAGCTCCCTACAGATTTTCTTACCTTAGTCTCCCATTGAAAGAACTTCAATGGCTCCATATACACATAGAAACATGTTAATGCCTGGCATTTAATACTTGGCATTCAAATTCCTGTCAAATGTGGCTTCTATGTGAAATTTGCAGTATTTGCTCCCATAATATACCCCCTTGTAACTTATGGTCTCTGGAGACCCAGTCATCCTTCCCTCAGTATATCCCAAATATGTTCTGCTAATTCCAGTGTCTGCCTGAGAAAATCCTAAAGTTTCCTTAAGATCAGATTATATCTATTCCATCAAAAAACCTTTGCATAATCTCCCCAATGGAATTAGTGTCTATTTATCATGTTTCTTTAGAACTTCTCTGGTTCTCTTAATACAGGACCATGGATGGGATTTAAAAGTTCATTAGTAGAATTTAAATTATATTTACAATTTTGTGTGTATATGCATTTCCCAACTGTACATTTTTCATCAATATCTTACTAATTCCATGACCCCAAAAGTGAGTACAACCCAATGATCTATGAGATAATTTACTTAACTGTATTTTCATTCAGACTATACTATCCTAGACAATAAGGTCTGAGTCTTAGTTATCTTTGTAGTGACCTCGGAATTTGGCTTAAAGTGTAAGCATGATCTGGGAACAAATGGAAACTGAGTTAGTTCATAAAATATTGTGGACATTTATTTATATTATGTGGATAATATATTATGTAACTCTCTTTAGCTGGTTAGACTATACATGTACAAGAATGAGGTAGCCAGGCCAAGTGAGCAATATCATAAAGGATATTTTAAATAAATACTAAGATCAGGAAACCTGGAGATTTCTTTCCAGGAACAAGCAATTGACATATGAAAATCATAGTGGAATTCATCATCAAAAGAGTAAGAATTCCTAAGGAGATAAAGAACTCTGCTGGGTGAGAAGAAATATGAGAGTTTTTATTTTCCTTTCTATATCTCTCTAACACCTTATCCAGTTCCTTGAGGTAACTGGTACTTAATATAAGTTTATGGATTACATGATTAAATAAGTAAATGAGAAATACCCATGTGGCTGAGACATATACATTTAGTGGAGGTAAGTTGTTGAAACAGGTGAGATTATCTCATCTGTCCTAGAAAGGGCTATGCTTTAGTAAAAAAAAAAAAAAAAGGAAAGAAAAGAAAAAAAGAAAAGACACATTTGGAAATGATTTTCCTTTACACCCCTAGTTCATAAGAATCAGTGAATTCTTTTTACAGACCATGTATTATTGCAATGAAAATGCTGAAACAAAAATAAGTAATATCCCAGATGTATTAATGGCTGAAGTTCAGCTCCATTTGACAACGATTTATCAATGTTATATTACTAGTGGGTTATAGCATAGGTGGTAATTGTGGGGATAAAGTCAGACAAGGGTGTGAGAAATTACTTTCAAATCAATTCTTAATGCCTAATCTTTAGCACTTTTGTGACCTTCTTCTAATTCTTTCAATATTCATCAATTGATAAAGCAAAAGAAAAATGATGTTAGCTTAAAGTTTCCACAATTTGGGGGGTTAACATAATATTGGAATAGGTAAAAGTGAATTTTATGACAATGATTGGTATCCAGGATAACTTCTTACCATTGCTAATATTTCTAAATGGAAACAATAAAACAGTACAATTTACAGAGAATTTTGAATTGGAGTTTTAAGAACCGCAGTCTTCCCCACCAATAGACACCATTATGAAGGAAAGAGAGCATAAAATATACCAAAGTTAAAAAGTTTGTGTTACACATTTCTTTTCCTTTAAATGTGCACATTGTTCCCAGTGTTTCGTTGCCCGTAGGCTTATCACCACCGTAGGAGAAATGAATCCAGAATTCTCCAGGAGGAGAAGCCTGCTAAAGCATGTTCTAAAGAGGAGAAAAAACAATCTGGATTCTTAGTTTGGTGTGATGTGTCTTGGTTTCAGAACAGGCAGATAATGCACCAAATGTACTAGCACATTTCATACAGGGGCAGAGTTGGAAAGTTTCATCTAGCCACAGGGAAATCCTAGTGGTAGTAACCATCTGATTAGAGGTACAGCAGGATGATAGCTCACAGCAGGGCTTGTCACGTTAGCTTATGATAGGCCAGAAAACTCTGCTGTTCAAGTAGTCTGCACTTGATCATTCCAAACGAGGTAAGCCCTACTCAGATCCAGTGCCTGTTAATAACTATCGTCATTCTACCACTTCAGGTGTTTGAGATGAGTAATTCCTCTAATTTTCAGCAGGATAAGTAAATATTTTTCCTAGTCCTTTTATAATTGTTTTGAGATGCAGTATATACAAATTGTTGTTGTTGTTGTTGTTGTTGTTAAGGTATTTTGTGTTTGATTTTCTCTCCTCAAATTTGCCATAAAATCAAAATTTCTTTTAAGTGCAGGTGTACTATAGAAATCTTTAGTGCTACAGGGAAAGAATATCTCAGCTAGGTAAAGGCAGTTGTTCTCAAACATGAGCATGCATCAGAAGCTCCTGGAGATGACTTGTGAAAACAAACATTATTGGACCCCACCACCAGTGTGTCAGATTCCCTGGGTCTGGAGTGGGGCCTAGAGTAGGAACAGGTGATCCTGATCCTGCTTGTCCAGGGACCACACTTTTGAGAACCACTGACATAAGGGAGTATGGATCAAATTTAGAGAAGGTGGTAAAATTATGAGGAAACTCATGCTGTTTCTAAGGTATCATGTTATTTTTATATGTGAAGCTCATGATGCTGTCCATGAACATGCTGGGCTTTGGTGTTTTTGTTCATCTATGTGTATTTACCTTCCAAGAGTGGAATAGGTTTTTTACATGTAGCCACTCTCTTCATCCACCCTCTTCCTGCAAGTGGCAGTGGTTGAGGATCATCTAAAACTGCTTTGCAAGACACTGACTCAGGCCAGTTTGGGGAAATAAGAACTTAGTAAATAAAATTTTCCACAATTTTCCATTCAAGATGATATAAAATATTAATGTTTTATCCTCCTACATTTTAAAAGGGAATAGTCTTTTCCTGTTTTTTCCTTTTCTTTCTTTTATTTTTACATTTGGATTTGCAAGTTCATCACTAAAGAAGTTCTTCATTGCCTTTCCTAAACATTTGTCCATAGGCAGCACTCTGTGAAATGTATTCCTAGGTCATGGTCTTATGGTAAATAACAGAAGGACTTAAATTCTAGGATAGCCAGGTGACTAACAAAACACACACACACACACACACACACGCACATGCATGCACACACACAGACACAGTCTTCGAAAATCACCTTCAAAGAGAAGAACAGAAATCTAATCTCTTCATTTAATGCTTAAGTAAATATAACTCTGTTTCTCAACTCACCTTTAAATAGCATGTTCTTTTGGGGAAGACACCACTTCTCTTGGTTAAATCTTATGTCCTGTCACTTGCATGACTCTAGAGACTGAGTTCAAGTTAGCATCTCAAGCCCTTGAAACTTACCACTACTTAGTTATGGATATATCAACTTAGGGTAAAATTACAATGACTATATACTTTCATAGCCTACTCCTGAAGAAATATAGTACTGTTTACTTCCTTTGCCTTCAGACTCTCCTTTCTGAAAATACTAAAAAATTTACAGCATACACCTGCATAAACAACCAAATATATTTTTCCTGAAATAGATTATTTCTTACTTGTTCCATCTAAACTTCTTTTTGACAGAGAAAGTCTTTTCCCTTATTTGTTTGGTTTTATTAGCTGATCTAGGATAAATTTAAACTTATCCCCCACTAGTAAGATGAGATTCACATTTGCTTATTATGCAGAGAGAGTAATATGTAAATCTCAGTTTATAACAAAAGTGTGTTCTTTAACAAAACAGCATTGTCAAAGAACACATTACTAACACAGACAGGAAATTTGGGCAAGCTTTTAGTTTTTTCTTGTAAATAATTCACAGTTTAGAGATTTAAAGTGGTGAATTATAAAATTAGGATTATCCAACTTGACATGTATACTATGCATATTAAATAATTACATTTTTACTTATAACATAGTATACCAATTGAGAGGTTGTAGGCCCAGAAGAATTTATTTTATATTTAAAAACTTCCTTTTCTATTTGTCAAGAGCCAAAAATTTAACAAGTATGAATGTATGAATAGATTGATATCAAGAACTAACATAATTTAAAGTGTGGAAAGTCTTTGGGAAATTGTGATGAGATAGATCTCTGGGTCACAGTGGACAAAGAACTAAATATGATTCATTCGTGTAGGAAAACTCCAAAATGATGTACGTAAAATGTTAACAGTGGTTTTGTTGTGGTTTTGTTTATTTTTCTGGGTAACAGAATGATTTTTTCTTCCACTTCATTTTACCTGTCTGTATTTGATAGGTATAATGTAGTGAATACATGTTGCACATGTTGCATTTGTAACATTTTTCGATATGTATATTCCTATTCCCATTTTCTAAATTGTTTTGGGTTCGTTATTATAGGTCTTTTCCTTCTCTTGTGTTTCTTGTCTAGAGAAGTTCCTTTAGCATTTGTTGTAAAGCTGGTTTGGTGGTGCTGAACTCTCTCAGCTTTTGCTTGTCTGTAAAGGTTTTAATTTCTCCATCAAATCTGAATGAGACCCTTGCTGGTTAGAGTAGTCTTGGTTGCAGGTTTTTCTTCTTCATCACTTTCAGTATGTCCTGCCACTCCCTTCTGGCTTGCAGGGTTTCTGCTGAGAGATCAGCTGTTAACCTTATGGGGATTCCCTTGTGTGTTATTAGTTGTTTTTCCCTTGCTGCTTTTAATATGTTTTCTCTGTATTTAATTTTTGACAGTTTGATTAATATGTGTCTTGGCCTATTTCTCCTTGGATTTATCCTGTATGGGACTCTCTGTGCTTCCTGGACTTGATTAACTATTTCCTTTCCCATATTAGGGAAGTTTTCAACTATAATCTCTTCAAATATTTTCTCAGTCCCTTTCTTTTTCTCTTCTTCTTCTGGAAGCCCTATAATTTGAATGTTGGTGCGTTTAATGTTGTCCCAGAGGTCTCTGAGACTGTCCTCAGTTCTTTTCATTCTTTTTTCTTTATACTACTCTGCAGTAGTTATTTCCACTATTTTATCTTCCAGGTCACTTATCCGTTCTTCTGCCTCAGTTATTCTGCTATTGATCCCATCTAGAGTACTTTTAATTTCATTTATTGTGTTGTTCATCGTTGCTTGTTTCATCTTTATTTCTTCTAGGTCCTTGTTAACTGTTTCTTGCATTTTGTCCATTCTATTTCCAAGATTTTGGATCATCCTTACTATCATTATTCTGAATTATTTTTCAGGTAGACTGCCTCTTTCCTCTTCATTTGTTAGGTCTGGTGCATTTTTATCTTACTCCTTTATCTGCTGTGTGATTTTCTGTCTTCTCATTTTGCTTATCTTACTCTGTTTGGGGTCTCCTTTTTGCAGGCTGCGGGTTCGTAGTTCCCGCTGTTTTTGATGTCTGTCTCCAGTGGCTAAGTTTGGTTCAGTGGGTTGTGTAGGCTTCCTGGTGGAGGGGATTAGTGCCTGTGTTCTGGTGGATGAGGCTGGATCTTGTCTCTCTAGTGGGCAGGTTCGTCTGGTGGTGTGTTTTGTGGTGTCTGTGGACTTACTATGATTTTAGGCAGCCTCTCTGCTAATGGGTGGGGTTGTGTTCCTGTTTTGCTAGTTGTTTGGCATAGGTTGTCCAGCACTGTAGCTTGTTGGTCATTGAGTGAAGCTGGGTGCTGGTGTTAAGATGGAGGTCTCTGGGAGATTTTCGCCGTTTGATATTATGTGGAGCTGGGAGGTCTCTTGTTGACCAGTGTCCTGAAGTTGGCTCTCCCACCTCAGAGGCAGAGCCCTGACTCCTGGCTGGAGCACCAAGAGCCTTTCATCTACACGGCTCCTCAATTTGGGATGATTCATTGTCTATTCAGCTATTCCACAGATGCAGGGTACATCAAGTTGATTGTGGAGCTTTAATCCGCTGTTTCTGAGGCTGCTGGGAGAGAGTTCCCTTTCTCTTCTTTGTTCTCACAACTCACAGGGGCTCAGCTTTGGATTTGGCCCTGCCTCTGCGTGTAGGTCGCTGGAGGGCGTCTGTTTTTTGCTCAGACAGGACAGGGTTAAAGGAGCCGCTGATTCGGGGGCTCTGGCGCACTCAGGCCTGGGGGGGGGGGCGGGGGGAGGGAGGGGCACTGCGTGCGGGGCGGGCCTGCGGCGGCAGAGGCCGGTGTGACGTTGCACCAGCTTGAGGCCTGCCGTGCGTTCTCCCGGGGAAGTTGTCCTTGGATCCTGGGAACCTGGCAGTGGCGGGCTGCACAGGCTTCCCGGAAGAGGGGTGGGGATAGTGACCTGTGCTCGCACACAGGCCCCTCGGTGGCGGCAGCAGCAGCCTTAGCATCTCCCGCCTGCTCCTGGGGTCCGTGCTTTTAGCCGTGGCTCGCACCCATCTCTGGGTTTCACGCTTTTAGCCGCCTCTCGCGCCTGTCTCTGGAGTTCCTTTAAGCAGCGCTCTTAAACCCCTCTCCTTGCGCACCAGGAAACAAAGAGGGAAGAAAAAGCCTCTTGCCTCTTTGGCAGGTTCAGACTTTTCCCCGGACTCCCTCCCGGCTAGCTGTGGTGCACTAACCCCTGCAGGCTGTGTTCACGCAGCCAACCCCAGTCCTCTCCCTGCGCTCCAACCGAAACCCGAGCCTCAGCTCGCAGCCCCGCCCGCCCCGGTGGGTGAGCAGACAAGCCTCTCGGGCTGGTGAGTGCCGGTCGGCACCGATCCTCTGTGCGGGAATCTCCCTGCTTTGCCCTCCGCACCCCTGTTGCTGTGCACTCCTCCGCAGCTCCGAAGCTCCACCTTCCGCCTCCTGCAGTCTCCGCCCGCGAAGGGGCTTCCTAGTGTGTGGAAACTTCCTCCTTCACAGCTCCCTCCCACTGGTGCAGGTGCCGTCCCTATTCTTTTGTCTCTTTTTTTTTCTTTTGCCCTACCCAGGTACGTGGGGAGTTTCTTGCCTTTTGGGAGGTCTGAGGTCTTCTGCCAGCGTTCAGTGGGTGTTCTGTAGGAGTTGTTCCACGTGTAGATGTATTTCTGGTGTATCTGTGGGGAGGAAGTTGATCTCCGCGTCTTACTCTTCCGCCATCTTCAAGGTCCCCCTCTGTAACATTTTTAAAGGAAAGTCTGTTATTAACAATATCTTGATGATGAAGATTATTGAGCATGACATTGTAATTTTACTTTTACTGAAATTGTTAGTATAGAAATTTTGGAAGATTTTTGGGTTTGGTGGTCAAAGTATAACTTTCTTCCAGAAAGAAAGAATGGCAGAACTTTTTTGCAGCTATATCTATGGCCCTATTATTAAAAGAGACACATATTAGGTGTCCATTAACTTATTAGTTTATTAACCTTAGATTTATTACTTTTTGGTCAAGCTATGTTTAAAAGATATCAAAGAACTATTAATAGCTGATAATTAGCTCCTTGAATTGGCAGGACTCTAGAGTATTCTGTAGATATATTTTAAACTTCTTTCTGACTCTTATTTCTAAATTAGGGTCAATAAGGCATATTTGTAAAGATGGTAATGTATTTATGACAGTATTCTTTTTAATTTCCATACTCATCTATCTTTTCATACCTGTGCTTCCATTTCTCCACTTCCATTGCCCTACTTCTCTTGGTTGAGGACAATAATTATAGCCTCCTTACTAGCCACTCCCCACCCTCAACACTCCGTTTTTTCTCCTTTTCAATCACATTGATGCCATATTAAACTTATTAAACGATGAATTTCTAGCTTAGATTTCAAATGACTCTATGAATTACCTCCTTAAATGCTTTCAAATTAATTACTCCTAAATCTCTCTAATGAACTGTATACTCGGTCTGAAATGAACTATTCATCTTTTCCCATACATCCCCTCATCTGCATCTGTGTACATAAAGCAAAGTGCTTTGCACAAGCTGGCCCAGAGAAGGTGCTCAGAAAATGCTCTCATTTCTATCTTTCGTTGTCCATATTCTCTCTATACTTACCACGATCAAGAGTCCTGAGAGGGCTTTCCTGGTGGCGCAGTGGTTGAGACTCCGCCTGCCGATGTAGGGGACTCGGGCTCGTGTCCCGTTCCTGGAGGATCCCACATGCCGCGGAGCGACTGGGCCCATGAGCCATGGCCGCTGAGCCTGCGCGTCCGGAGCCTGTGCTCCGCAACGGGAGAGGCCACAGCAGTGAGAGGCCTGCGTACCGCAAAAAAAAAAAAAAAAAGTCCTGAGAAAAATGTCGCTGCATTTAGGGAAACTTTCCTAAAGTATCCTAACTGGAGTTCATCTGTCCCCCTTTTTGATGGTCATAGAACTTGGTGGTATTATTCATAACTCTTATATTTTATATGCTGTGGCATAGTGATTTCTGTATTTCTCTTTATTGAACTGAATGCCCCTTAAATTCATATGGTCTCAGTATCACCAATATTGCCTAATATATACTTCCACATAGTAAGTGCTCAATAAATACCTGTTTAATTAAGGAGTAAAACCTGTAGCCTCTTGGAGATCCTTAGTGGGTTCCCTTATTAAACTAAACAGTAATCCTTTTCCTGACATTTTCTTGTCACAATTGAAAGATCATTCTTTTGAAATTGTGGTCTCAGGAAAGGTAATTTAAAACTTATCACCCAAAACTAAAATTCTGACTTTAGGGGGAAAAATTCTGTTTTAGTTCTATATTTACAAATATGTGTACCCAAATATTAACAACCTTTTCCATATTCTCTATATAATGACCACTCTGAAGGGTCCTAGTCTGGCAGAAAGAGAAGTGAGAGGCAAATCAGATTTATATTTCAGGGAAATATACCCAAAAGTTTAACTTCCTTGGACTGTTGTAGAAAGCTGTTATAAGGCCTTCACAATATGCTAAAATATTCCTTTCCCAGAAAGACAAATTTAACAGTGATTCTACCTGCCAATACTTCATTTCATTCACTTCCAAAAATGAGTTGGTAAATGTAAGATGTTTGGGGAAGTACTGATCAAATTTCCTCAGAAGGATTTTTACTGTAAAACTAAGTGTTCTAACTTTTATATTCAAATATTTTTAGTTTCTTGTCTGTCACCTATGTATGAACAAGTCTTTATATTAAAAAATATTTTGGCAAAATAATACTTTATCTTTTAAAAAAATTATTATGGCCATAAAAGCCAAAATTTCCTATTGGATTATAATCAGCAAAAATGTTATGTTCCTTAGGGAAATGATTTCATTGATTAATAACTATTTACCATTTTTGTATTGTTCTGCAAATCCCCACCCCCATCTTCCACATTGAAACTTATCTGCCATGACTCATTGTCCTAAAATCTTAGTTTGGAAACTTAAAACAATGTAAAATTAGTCTTGTATTGTTTCCCCAGTGAAACACTGGGCCACTTCTTCATAATCACTAGGGTCTTTATTTTATAAGCAAAACTCTAAGCACTGGGCTTATAAAAACCCAGACCTATACAATTTCTAGAAGTAGATATTGTGAATCTGTAATTTAATAAGCTCCAGAGATTTATTCATGCCAAACCTTGAGAACTGCAGATTTAATAGGTTAGTTCTCTTGAAGAATAGTGACATTTTAAAAACTATTTTAAAATGACCAATTTCTCTTTTTTGAGGTAACGTAAAATTAGTATGTAAGTTTCAGGTGTACAACACAACATTATATTTAGACATCTGTATACATTATAAAGTGATCCAACTTCTAAAGGCAGTGCTAACTAATGTTAAAAATATTAGCTCAAGCTACAACTGTTCTGAAGGGGTCCTGCATTGCTTTTCAGGGGCTGACTTGTTCCTTACAAATACTAGCCACCATCTCCATTGCTAGGATGGCTGCTTCTGTTCTACAGCCATGTGAGACTCCTTTTATAAGGAGAAATCAGGAGTTTGGAGATAAAGATACCAATTTGAATATTCTTTGGTTGTAGAAAAACAGTTGGAGCTGGAAAGTCTGCTTGCTCCTTGGTAAGAATTAACTGTGGAAGACAAGTAGGTAGAAATAAAGAAGACATGGGAAGAGTAAAATAAAAGGTACAAGATCACATTTGCTTATACCATTTTATTTGGTTACTTCAAGTGGTTTCAATTACACAATTTAATTCTTCATTCATTAAACTACTTTTTTTTTTTACATTGACGTTGCATATTCTTAAATCAACAAAACAATAAACTGGTGGTATTTCCTTCAGGGATCTCTGAGTACAATGAAAAGGCAGGGAATCTATGTACAATTTGGATAATTAACATTGATCTTCCATGCCATAATGTAAAGAGAAGTTTATGCCATTTTGCTTAGGTGAGAAAAGAGTAATTTCCAGGTGCTAGCATAAAGAAAATGATGACCCAAATCTGAACAAATTAACAGAGAATCTCTGCCTTTTATTCCTCTGATCATTATTGCCAGCAACTCATTGCATGCCAGCACACTGATATGTGTTGGGCATGTATTAAGAGTTATGAACAGTAGTGCAGTAAAGATACTACAGTAAATATAGGTAAACAGTTCATGAGTTACCAAGCAAATGAATTTTACAAGTTGCAACAGTAATAAATAGGAAACAAACAGGTATAAACAGTGATAACAGTGAAAACTAATTCAGAGATTGTGGTCAGAAAAGACTTTTTCTGACAAGGTCTGCTTTAAGTGTGGAGAGTAGATTATATACTTTGTTGTTCTTATATAACTATGTGCTCTTAAATTAGCATGCATATTTTGTATACTTTATTTACTTGTATATGATATGTTTCAGAAATAACAAGTTGATACAATGGTTAAAATTTTCCAGACATTTTTTACTATTGTCATTTAAAACCCAAAGCACATAACATGATATATAGAAATGGCTCTTTTTGATGAGCACTCTAATTTCTCCTCCATTATGTTATTGTTCATACCCTTCCCCCATGTCATAATGACCACTTGCATTTCCCAACTGTATTATTTTATGACTGTGTGCATTTGTAGGTCTTTTAACTTTATATGGAGGAGTGGCCCTACCTTATCCTGGTCACCCCTATCCTAAGCTTTCTAGCTAACTTGTATTTGTTCCATAATCCTCAGCTAAAATGTCTCCTTCATTTTGCCTCCCTCTTTTTTATTAGATTTATTGATTCCTATAGTATCTCATACAAATCTCTACTTAACAGTTTTTTTTACATACATTATGTTCAATTGTTGCTTTTCTTTTTTGCTTCTCCTACAAAAATGTGACTTCTTGAAAAGAACAATTGTCCATTCTCTGGATTGCCAGCATAATCCACAGTAATTGGCTTAGGGTAGTTCTCCAATAAATGTCAGGTAAATGAAGTTAGTGATTAATTGACTACACAATTGCTATTTAATTCCTGTTTTCTCATGTCACATCAGACTGGTTAAAAATAAGAAACTCTTCTGAGAAGATGGGGTATTTCCATATTCCTCATGTTAAGTACAACCAAAAATTCTGGACATTCAATACAAAACAAACACAAGAAGATGCTGAAAGGTGGAGAGCAGTTGACATGGTGATGAGTTCCCTTGGTTTTCTTTTTGTTGCATATATACTGTACTTGGAACTGAAGGAGCCAGCAACCTGGAAACAGAAATAGACATAGACAAATAAAGCCCCTTAAAAATCCAGCTCTCTTTAGAGAAAGAATGAGGAAAGCAGCAGCTTAGCAAGACAGAAAACTTTTAGATAAAAATTTGGATACAAGTTTATTTTAGGTAAATAATGATATTACTTCAGACAAACTCAACCCCCCAAATTGTGACCCTAACTCTAGCAAAAGCTGAGTGGGAAACTAAGTCTTCCATTCTTGTCACCCTATACCAAAATACCTAGATCCCTGTTGGAACAGTATCAGAGAAGGTCAACTCAGGCACCTGGCCTTTCATTCTCATTAGCCAGTAATGGGTCCCCCTTGAGCAATTCCAGTGGAGACCATGTCAAGTATCTAGGCTTTGATTCCCATCCATCAGTAACAAGGTGGCCCTCATCCACCACACTGGAGTGGTGCCATCCCTCACCCACCCCACTGGGGAGGTACAAAAGGAGGCCTAGTGGAGGGTCAGGACTTTCTACTTCCCAATGGTAAAAGGTCATGTCTTCCATGGTGTCAGGGGAGGTCAAGTGGAGGGCAATAAGGCAGCCTTCCTACTCCTCATAGCCAGGGAAGTACCACTGGAAGCCTAGTGGGATCTAGAACTCCCACAGCCATCAAAGAGTGATGAGGGTGCTTCCTCAGCTGTGTGTCATAAAAGGTGTTGGAATGGAAAACCTTTGCTGGGGCAATGCTATGAAAAGCCAACTAAAACAGAAGTTTTAATAAGAACCAGGATCTCCTCACATAATACCCAAAGTGTCCATCTTTTAAATGAAAAGCCTTTATTTTGCTAAAAAACAGGAAGATCTCAAACTGAATGCAAAAAAAGTCTAAATTATATATATATATATATATAAATCAGGTAAGCCACAGGAAGATGGGAAGAAATAGAGATAGAAAGCAGACAGAAAAAAACTGAAAACAAAAAATAAAATGGCAAATTTACTTATATTAAAAATAAATACACCAATTAAAGGAGCTATAAACTACTATAGATAATATAAATAATGGTATATTGTACAATTATTGTGCAATGGTATATTGTACAGCACAGAGAATACAGATATTTTATAATAACTATAAATGGAGTATAATGTTTAAAATTGTGAATCACTATGTTGTACACCTGAAACTTACATAATATTGTAAATAAACTACACCTCAATATACAAAAGATAGAGATTGACAGAGTGTATTAAAAATATCACCCACATATATTCTGTTTATAAGAAACATACCAATGCAATCTATAAGCAGATCAAAAGTAAAATATGTATCTCAAGTAAATTTTAATTTAAAAAACCAGAATGTTTATATTAGTATCAGATAGAGTAGACTTCAGAGCAAAGAAAATTACTACAGACAGAGATGTATGTTATACAATGATATGTATTAATATACTAAGAAGACTTTACAATTTTGAATGTATGTACCCCCAAATAGAACTGCAAAATATGTGAGCAAAAACTGATAGAACTGAAAGGAGATATAGAAAGATCAACAATTATAGTTAGAAACATCAATACCCCTTTCTCATCAATTGATAAAATGAGACCGAAAATCCACAAGGATTTGAAGAACTCAACAACACCATCAATCAACAGTATTTCATTGACATTTATAGAACACTTCATCCAACAAGAGCAGACTATACATTTTTTTCAAGTGCCTATGGAATAATATATACCAAGTTTGACCATATATAGGGTTATAAAATAAATCTCAATAAAATTAAAAGAATTGAAATTATATAGATTGTGTCCTAAAACTATACTGATATCAAACAAATATCAGTAACAGAAAAATAATAAAAAATATTTTAATACTTGAAAAATAAACAACAAACTTCTAAATAATCATGAGCCAAAGAGGAAACTTCAAGGGAAATTAAAAAAAAATACATTGAACTGAATTGAAAATGAAAATTGAACATATTATAATTTGTGAGAGATAGCTAAAACAATACTGAGAGGAAAATTACAACACTAAATGAATCATTAGAAAAAAGGAATGTCCCAAATGTATAATCTAACCTCCCACCTCAAGAACTTAGAAAAATAAGACCAAAAGAAAGGTAATAAATATCAATGAAATTAAAAAATAAAACAACAGAAAAAATCAATAAAACAAAGGCTATTTCATGAAATGATGAATACAATTGATAAACTTCTAGTAAGTCTGACAAAGAAAATAATCTACCACAACTACCAATAGGCAATTTGAATAGTCATATAAATACTAAGGAACTTGGTTTTACAGTTTAAAAACTCCCCCCAAAGAGAAATATCTAGACTGAAATGGTTTCAATGAAGAATTCAACCAAACATTTAAAATACCATAAGAAGAATTAACATCAAATATGTAAATAGAAGTGGATGGGACACCTCTCAATTTAGTTTATGAAACTAGGATTACACTGATACCAAACCCAGGTGAGGATGTACAAAAAATGAAAACTAAAGAACAATATTCCTGATTTGGGGCAAGATGGCAAAGTAGGAGGAACCTGTGCTCACCTTCTCCCATGGGTGCACCAAAATTACAATGGTTTACAGAGTACTATCAAGAGAAAAAACTGAAGACTAGCAGAAAAGATTTTCCACAACTAAAGATATAAAGAAGGAACAATGACATGGGTAGGAGGGGAGGAGATGCAGTAGCATCAAGACCCACATCCCTTGGTAGGCAACCCACAAATGGGAGAATAATCACAATTGCAGAGGTTTTCCCCAAATAGTAAGGGGTCCAAGCCCCACATTGTGATCCACAGGCCAGGAGTCTTGCACAGGGAAGCCAAGCCACCAAAATAATTGGTTTTGAAGGCCAGCAGGGTTTGTGTATGGGAGGCCTGGATGACTGTAGGAAACAGAACATCTGCTCTTAAAGGGCAAACACAAAATCTTACACACTCAGTGCAAAGGCAGCAATATGAAAGGAGTCTGGGTCAGACCCACTTGCTGATCTTGGAGACTCTTCAAACAGAGGCAGGAGGCAATTGACATTCCTCCAGGGAATTTTTGTGATCTTATTCTACCACAAGGACACTGGTACTAACAAGTGCCATATTGGAGTCCTCCCTTTAAACTGTTAGTGGTTGAGACCTGGTCCTGCCCAAAAGCCAGTAGGCACCAGTTCTAGGTTTCCCTCAGGCTGAGTAGCCAACTTCATGGGGACAAAGCCCCATCTACCAGTGGGCCAGCACAAACCTGGGATCCTGGACCCCTCAGCCAATCATGCTGGAACAAGGCCCCAGTGACCAGCAGGCTGGCACCAGCCCCCAGAACCCCCCAGGCACAGGACCCACAACCAGCTGCCCTGAGACCTGGCTCCACCTATAAGCAGGCAGGCACCAGCCCCAGGATATCCAGGTCAAACTGCCAGCCATGCCAGGAAAGAGCACTACCTAATACCAGGATGGTATCAGCCTGGAGACTCCATGGGCCATGCAGCCAGCCATGTCAGGACCAGACCTTTCTCACCTGCAGCCAGCAGCCTCTGAAAAGGCAGGACCTGGCAGCCAACAGAGCTAAGGCCAGCCCTTCCTACCAGCATTCCCACAGTAGTTGACCTCAGTAAAACAGAAGGTCCCACTCAGTCCACTTAGGGTGCACCCTTAAGCATACAGCTATGGTTGTCAGGGGGGAGTGTGCTGCTGGGCCCCACAGGAAGTCTTCTACTTAAGATCACTTCTCCAAGATCTGTAAATGTAACCAACCAACCTAACACATACAAATAAACACAGAGAATTAGACAAAATGAGGTGACAAAGGAATATGTTTCAAATGAAGGAAAAGGATAAAAATGCCATAAGAAGGACTATTCGAGGTGGAAATAAGCAGTCTACTCAATAAAGAGTTCAACACAATAATCATAAAGATGTTCAATGTATTTGGGAGAAGAACACAGTAAGAAGTTTAACAAGAGCTAAAAATATAAAGAAGAACCACACAGAACCTGAAAAATACAAGAACTGAACATTTAAGAATACACTATAAGGAAACAACAGTAGATTAGATGATACAGAGGAATGGATAAGTAAAGTGGAAGACAAAGCAGTGGAAATCACTCAAGCTGAACAGAAAACAGAATAAAGAATTCTTAAAAATGAGGACAATTTAAGAGACCTCTGAGACAATATCAATAGTACTAACATTTGCATTATAGGGATCCCAGTAGAAGAAGAGAGAAAGAAAGAGGCAGAGAACTTATTTGAAAGGATAATAGCTGAAAACTTCCCTAACCTGGGAAAGGAAACAACATCCAGGTCCAGGAAGCACAGAAGGTCCCAAACAAAATAAACTCAAAGGGGTCCACACCAAGATCTATTATAACTAAAATGGCAAAAATTAAAGAAAAACAAAATTTTAAAAACAGCAAAAGAAAAGCAATTAGTTACATTGAAGGGAAGCCCCATAAGACTTTCGGCTAATGTTTTAACAGAAACTTACAGGCTGGAAGAGAGTGGAATTATATATTCAAAGTGTTGAAAGGAAAAAAACCTACAATGGAGAATACCTACCCAGCAAGGTTATCATTCAGAAGTAAAGGACAGATAAAGAGTTTTATAGACAAGCAAAGCTAAAAGAGTTCAGCATCACCAAATCAGCTTTTACAAGATATGTTAAAGGGACTTCTCCAAGTAAAAAGGAAAAGGCCACAACTAGGAATATAAAAATTATGAAGGAGACTCACTTCAGATATAAAAAACTGAAAGTGAGGGGATGGAAAAAGGTATTCTGTTCAAATGGCAAAATATTTTCAACATCATTAGCCAAATGATGAAAATTAACAAAACAATAAGATATCACTACACTCCTATCAGAATGACTAAAATGACTAATCATAACACCACTGAATGCCAATGAGGATGCTGTGAAAGTGAATCACATTTACTTGGGAACATAAAATTACACATCACTCTGGAAAAGTTTGGCAGTTTTTAAAATAAATTGAGCATGTACCTAGTATAACATCCATTGCCTACTGATGGCAATGATGAAAGCACCAGCATGAAATAATTTCTCATTTCTCACCTAATCCTAGTGGAAAATGTTCCATCTTCATGCTTTTTCCAAGGCAAGCTGATAATTTTGCCAAATAGAATAAAAGGTCTTCTCCATTGTATCACATAGTCTTTCATTGTCCTATAAAGCAGTATTGCCTTGTCCTATAAAGTTATAGAGATTTTAAGGTTTCCTTTAATTGTTATAATTTTTAATGTACTAAATCCCTACTACCACCCAAGTAAATTCTTAACAGGATTTCAAGGGCTTTCTGCTACACCATAGCCCAAGTTTTACATTACACTACTCCCAGAATGGCCAATTCTGCCACTCTTCCTTTTTCTTCGATCAAGGCCTATGCTCCCTAGCAGCTCTATCCTTGTGTTTCCTTTCATAATCTATGTGGGAATGTGAAACCAGCCCTGACCACATGCCAAGACCAATAAGAACAAGGGTAAACATGCTTTTGCCTCCACTTTGTATTACCTTATACAAAGTGGCCATGCCACAGAGAATTGCCACTATAATATAAAGGACTAAACTTGTTCCTTTGTGATACACTCTTGAATTTTACTCCATTAAGGAGCAAGGAGTTTCTGTTTACTTCTGACAAGTATAAAACCAAGACTGGATGGCAGCAGCATTAATTACTAAGTAACCAATACCCAGAATTACCTTTTAGAAATGGGAATTTCTATCCCAAAACTGTCTAAAAGATATTAATGAACTATATTAATTATCAAAGATAGAATGAAACAGCAATCAAGATATTGCTTACCAGATGAAAATGTATAATATTTCAATTATAACAAGCTATTGAACATATAAATGCAATGAACCTTGTAATGCATATGAATTATTTTCCAGTCATGGGGAACAATATCACAGCCTCTCCACTTGGTAGAGTAAATAGCATCCCATTTTTTAATAAAGGCTGTCAATGAAATGCTAAAAGGCTGCTGGAGTGCATGCACACACAGCACTCATCAACAGTATATTGGTCTCCTAGGTCATTTCCTTTTTCACCCACTACCTCCTCATCATGTTTCAATGTCAGTGACATCTTTGTGAGAACTTCCTGTTTTTTTCCTTCCTAACTTCAACTAATAATTAGACAATGACTATTATGAACTTGGGAAATCCATTTGATCCTTAAGTTACTTTCTATTACTCTGATATCAGCCCTCCTTGCTCCTTTAATCATAAAATATATCAACAATTTCAGCCCACTTGCCATGAAGATCAACTTTCTGAGAATTTATGTGAGAACTGGATATATGTCTTTTCAATAATTTAATGTATTTTGGTATATGTGACATTATTTTTTTCCTAAAATTTAAAAAATATTTTAAATTCATTTTCTGTTATATGACAATATATGATAATTTCTCACTTGCTGTTTCTTGTATCCTTGGTAATTAATATACTGTATTAATATACTTTGGGCAGGTTCAGAATGGCAAGGAGAATTCATGACAATGGTGAAGAATTGCTACAGTAACAAAAGTGTATGAAGGGTGGCAGGATATGCCACCAAAATATATCATTTTGGCATCAGGATTATTTTGAGCTAAAAATACTTTAAAAACATTGGATGCACAAAGAGTATTCTAAGGATATTCCCTTTTCTTCCTAAAAAGCATTAGTTTAAAACTCCCATGTGAAAGATAAAAGTATTATTCTTCTATGAGGAGTCACAGCTGACAGAATTCTGTACAAACATGTTGTTAAAATAATTCTTACTTTCTTTTAGCTTCACCACATAGTTAAGTTACTTTTCCACATTGCTTCTCTTTGTTCAACCTAATATAAAAGAATCTAAGTTTTGCTATGTCATTGAATCATTTCCTTATGAGGGCTCCCATGTCACATGAAAATTATATAATTTTTTTCTCCTGTAAATCTGTCTCACATCAATTTAATTCTCAGGCCAGCTGCAAAACCCTAAATTTTGCCTCCCCTACATGTATATAGAGAAAAATATTATATCCTCCTATACACTTCCCAGAGGACACCATATTACATACAATAAAGCCAATGTTTTATTTCTTCCACCACAAAGCCTTTGTTTATACTGTTATTATTCCCAATATAATCTCTTGCGTAGATGGAGCTAGTTTTAGACTATAGCCTATACCCTTCTCTTGAAGAAAAATGTTGTGAAGCTAACCCCACCCTCAAATATTGGGTGTCTCTCTAGGTGTGTGTCAGGGCTGTTACTCATTAGCTTGTAGACCTGCACAATCACCATTGTTGTAGGCTACCCCAGACCTACTAAATTTCAATCTCTTGTGTGGACCCCAGCAATCCTTGTTTTAAGTCTCTTCAGGTGATTCTTATGCACCCAAAAGTTTGATAAGTCCCTCTTTGATTGCACTTTGTATCATTGACTCCATCAGGAAATATTTATTGAGCACTTATTCATCAATGTATCTCTCACAATGTCTTGCACATAATATGTGATCAATAAATAAATGTTTCCTTTAATTAACTAACCACCCAGAGAAAAGCTTGGGACAGCCAGATTCTAGGAGGTTTTAAAGACATTCTAAGAGACCCCGAATAGCCAAAACAATCCTGAGAAAGAAAAACAGAGCTGGAGGAACCAGGTTCCCTGATTTCAGACTATACTACAAAGCTACAATAATGAAAACAGTATGGTATTTGCACAAAAATAGACACATAGATCAATGGAACAGGATAGAAAGCCCAGAAATAAACCCATGAACCTATGGCCAATTAATCTGAGAAAGGAGGCAAGAATATACAATGGAGAAAAGACAGTCTTTTCAATAAGTAGTGCTGGGAAAACTGGACAGCTACATGTAAAAGAATGAAATTAGAAATTCTCTAACACCACACACAAAAAATAAACTCAAAATGGATTAAAGACCTAAATGTAAGACTGGATATTATAAAACTCTTAGAGGAAAACAAAGGCAGAGCACCCTTCGACATAAATCACAGCAATATCTATTTGGATCCATCTCCTAGAGTAATGAAAATAAAACCAAAAATGAATGGGACCTCATTAAACTTAAAAGCTTTTGCACAGCAAAGGAAACCATAAACAAAACAAAAAGACAACCTACAGAATGGGAGAAAATGTTCACAAATGGTGCAACTGACAAGAGATTAATTTCCAAAATATACAAAGATCTCATGCAGCTCAATATCAAAAAAAGCAAACAGCACAATCAAAAATGGGAGGATGATCTGAATAGACATTTCTCCAAAGAAGACATACAGATGGCCAACAGGCACATGAAAAAATGCTCAACATTGCTAATTATTAGAGAAATGCAAATCAAAACTACTATGAGGTATCACCTCACACCAGTCAGAATGGTCGTCATCAAAAAGTCTACAAATAAATGCTGGAGAGGGTGTGGAGGAAAAGGAACCCTGTTGGTGGGAATGTAAATTGATATAGGCAGTATGGAGAACAGTATGGATGTTCCTTAAAAAACTAAAAATAAAGCTACTATATAATCCAACAATCATACTCCTGAGCACATATCCACAGAAAACTGTAATTCAAAAATATACAGGCACCCCAATGTTCACCCAATATATATATATATATATATATATATATGTATATATATATATGTATATATATATATATCTCTGAATCACTGTGCTATATACCTGAAAGTAACACAGCATTGGAAATCAACTATACTTCAATTAAAAAAAGTTTAAAAATACATTATAAAGTAATAATAAATTAAATGAATAAATAATAAATAAAAATTTCTGAGTTACAGAAGTTTATATTTGCAATGGTAGATGGAGGTGGGGAGTCACTATGGAGGAAAAATACACAGTCACCTGTGCTGGGAAGTCAGAGTGTCAGCAGACTGACCCATGTCTATCTATAATCATAATTTTATTGTTGTTCTGGGATTTGGACAGCAAATGGAGATATTTATGAAGCCTCATTTTGCGAACAAAATACCTCCTCCTGAAATGAACCAGAATGGTGCAGTTATGGTCATTTCCTTCCCAGAAAGGGGTCGAATTGTGCTTAGAGCTCCAAGACAGAAACTAACAATGTAATGGGACAGATCTGCTTCTTTTCTTCTTTTCCAACCTGTGCCTCAGCAATATAGCAAATTTTGTGA
The DNA here is from genome assembly GCF_003676395.1 of Aethalodelphis obliquidens. Classification (NCBI taxonomy): domain Eukaryota; kingdom Metazoa; phylum Chordata; class Mammalia; order Artiodactyla; family Delphinidae; genus Aethalodelphis; species Aethalodelphis obliquidens. The sequence continues at coordinate 21,734,654 of NW_020837976.1, read as the reverse complement.
TAATTAACCCTATGTGAGTCTCTTTCTTTTTCCAGAGCCTCCATAAGAAATAGAAATGGAAGTAATGACTGACTTACACACTATTTTGTTGTGAAGAATAGTCACCTCTTCCTGTAAAGCTGCTAGAAGGCCAATCTGTTTCATAAAATAGGGCTCGAATTTCATGGTCTTAAAAAGAAAATAATATTTTCAGGGCAAAGTGAACAAGTTCTTTCCCTCATCCACTTCTCTTTTTTTCCTCTTCTCTTCCAAAAATTAGTGACAGCTCTATTAAATATCTCCTTGCCTAACCAGGGAGACTAACAGTTTATCACAGAGATTGCTTATCCCAGCAGACATTACACCTTTGTCTACCAGCCTGAATGTGCTCTCTGTAGGACTGAGGAAGGTAACTTGTTAGAATCTGAGTCCTTGTCTATATTCTGAACACAGATTCAGAATCCTATTTCCTATGGTGGAGCTAGCTAACTCCAGAGGCTCATAATATTTCTTGAGGTCTCTGAAGTAAACATGAAGAGTAAAAACTGTCATTTTGAATTGCTTATAGGCTGTTATTTAAAGCAGTGTGTCCTTTTAATGTTTTGAAGACAACTTGAATGTAGTAGCATATGAGAACACTATGAGTTTCTTAGAATTGAAACACCCTTTTCCCTAATAATATTCCATATTACAATTTCAAAATATAAAACACCATCCCTAAGTCCTTATTATATGCCAAAGAAAATGTTAATCAATTACATTCATTTTCCCACCCTCTCTCTCTCTCTCTCTCTCTCTCTCTCTCTCTCCCTCTACCTCTCTCTCTCTCCCCATCAAGTTTTTCAGGACATTCTTTACATGTCATATCTCATTAACCATTACCTCTCTACCACCCCATCCCCCAAACTACTACCACTACCCAGAATATAAGCACCAAGACAGCAAGGCTTTTTGTCTGATTTGTTGACATCTGCCTCCTCAATGCTTAAGACCAAGCCCAACACTTAATAAAAGTGTTTTGAATAAATTATTCTCATTACTAATAATGACCAGACAAGTTTTTTCCTACACAAAGTCACAGAGTCACATGGAGCTGAATTCCATTCTGTGCTTGGCAAAGGTTTGCCTCAGCCTGAGGAAGAAAAATGTTCCTTTTTATAATACTCACACAGACACCCTAATCACTTCACATCACTCTGAGATGAAGTGATTAGCTCAGTATTCTAGCACTAAAGAACTGTGGAGCTGGGGAAATGATGAGTTATGACTGACTCCAGCCATGTTCTCCCCATTATATCAAAAGGGAAGTGTTCACTTTTTAGCTATTGGTCTATACCCAGCTCAGAGGTATATGGCAGTGAGAGTGGAAGCATTACTCTTTGAAAAAGTAATTGGAGCTGGGAACTGTCTCTGGACACACACACACACACACACACACACACACACACACACTGTACACAATTTTTAAAGGTTCAAAAGAAGACCTGAAGCAAAGATTAAGAATCCTTATTTTAGTCATTATTCCTATATAGTCATTACTCTTGTCTGCTGTGAGCTAATTAGGAAATTGCATTAGAACACCTCCCAATTCTAATAAACATGTGTACTTGATTGTTTATATAAACTGTAAAAGTAACTTTAATTTTTCTCACCAGCTACAGAAGCCTTACGGTCAGTATTATACTGTTCTATACCACCCTTGTCCCCTGGGCAACAACTGGTACTCATACACTCCCACAATAAGCACTGAAAAGTACATTTTTCAAGGACAGATTTTATCAGAGCATTGATAATTTAAAAAAATATATTGGTGTATAGTTGATTTACAATATTATGTTAGTTTCACATGTACAGTATATTGATTCAGTTAGACATATACACATATTCATTATTTTTCAGATTCTTTTCCCATATAGATTATTACAGAATATTGAGTAGAGTTCCCTGTGCTATAGAGTAGGTTTTTGTTGATTATCGATTTTATATGTAGTAGTATGTTAATCTCAAGCTCCTAATTTTTCTCTTCCCCACACCTTTCCCCTTTGGTAACCTTAAATTTGTTTCCTAAATCTGTTAGTCTGGTGAAATGTGTCTTTAATCCATTTGGAGTTTATCTTTGTGTATGGTGTTAGGTAGTGTTCTATTTACATTCTTTTATATGTAGCTGTCCAGTTTTCCCAACACCACCTATTGAAGAGGCTGTCTTTTCTCCATTGTGTGTTCTTGCCTCCTTTGTCATAAATTAGGTGACCAAATGTGCATGAGGTTATCTCTGGGCTTTCTATTCTGTACCATTGATTTATATTTCTGCTTTTGTGCCAATACCATACTGTCTTAATTACTATAGCTTTGTAGTATAGTTTGAAGTTCGGGAGCCTGATTCCTCCAGCTCCATTTTTTCCCCCTCAAGATTGCTTTGGTTATTCAGGGACTTTTGTGTTTCCATACAAACTGTAAAAATTTTTGTTCTAATTCTGTGAAGAATACTATTGGTAGTTTGACAGGGATTGCTTTGAATCTGTAGATTGCCTTGGGTAGCATAGTCATTTTGACAATACTGATTCTTCCAATCCAAGAACATGGAATATTTTTCCATCTGTTTGTATCATCTTTGATTTCTTTCATCAGTATTTTATAGTTTTCTGAATATAGGTCTTTTGCCTCCTGAGGTAGGTTTATTCCTAGGTATTTTATTCTTTCTGTTGTAATGGTAAATAGGATTGTTTCTTTAATTTCTCTTTCTGATTTTTAGTTTTTAGTGTATAGGAATGCCAGAGATTTCTTTGTGTTAACTTTGTATCCTGCAACAGTATGAAATTCATTGATTAGCTCTAGTAGCTTTCTGTTGGCATCTTTAGGATTTTCTATGTATAGTATCATGTCATCTGCAAACAGTGACAGTTTTACTTCTTATTTTCCTATTTATATTCCTTTTATTTCTTTTTCCTCTCTGATTACCATGGCTAGGACTTCCAAAACTATGTTGAATAAGAGTGGTGAGAGTGGACATCTAAATAGATAACTAATACGAACCTACTGTATAGAACAGGGAACTCTACTCAATACTCTGTAATGGCCTATATGGGAAAAGAATCTAAAAAAGAGTGGATATATGTATATGTATAACTGATTCACTTTGCTGTACACCTGAAACTAACACAACATTGTAAATCAACTATACTCTAATAAATGCTTTTTAAAAATCTGTGAGTCTGTTTCTGTTTGTACATAAGTTCATTCATATCATTTTTATAAATTAGATTCCACACATGGGTGATATCATATGATATTTGTCATTCTCTGTCTGACTTACTTCACTTAGTATGATAATCTCTAGGTCCATAAACATTGCTGCAATTATTTCATTCTTTTTATGGTTAAGTAATATTCCATTTATATATGTACCACATTTCCTTTATCCATTCATCTGTCAATGGACATTTAGGTTGCTTCCATGTCTTGGCTATTACAAATAATGCTACAATGAATAATGGGATGTATGCATTTCTTTGAATTATAGTTTTTTCTGGATATACAGCTAAGAGTGGGATTGCTGGATCATAAGGTAGTTCTATTTTTAACTTTTATAAGGAATCTCCATACTGATGTCCATAGTGATTGCACCAATTTACATTCCCATCAACAGCGTAAGAGGGCACCGTTTTCTCCACACCCTCTCCAGCATTTATTGTTTGCAGATTTTTTTGATGATGGCCATTCTGACCAGTAGGGGTGATAACTCATTGTAGTTTTGATTTGCATTTCTCTGATAATCAGCACATTAAAATTTTTTTTTGACATAGAGCTGCATGAGCTTTTTGTATATTTTGGAGATTAATCCCTTGTCCGTCTCTTCATCTGCAAATATTTTCTCCCATTCTGTGGGTTGTCTTCTTTTTTTGTTTATGGTTTCCTTTGTTATGCAAAAGCTTTTAAGTTTAATGAGGTCCCATTTGTTTATTTTTGTTTTTATTTTCATTACTCTAGGGGGTAGACCCCAAAATTTATTGCTGTGATTTACGTCAAAGAGTGTTCTGCCTATGCCTTACTCTAAGTGTTTTAATAGGGTCTGGCCTTACATTTAAGTCTTTGATCCATTTTACGTTTTTTTGTGTGTGTGCAAGGTGTTAGAGAATGTTCTAATTTCATTCTTTTGCATGTAGCTGTACAGTTTTCCCAGCACCATTTATTGAAGAAGCTGTCTTTTCTGCATTGTATATTCTTGCCTCCTTTGTCATGTGTTAATTGGCCCTAGGTGTGTGTGTTTATTTCTGGGCTATCTATCCTGTTCTGTTGATCTATATTTCTGTTTTTGGACAGTACTATACTGTTTTGATGACTGTAGCTTCCTGGCCTGATTCCTCCAGTTCCGTTTTTCTTTCTCAGGTTTGTTTTGGCTATTCAGGGTCTTTTGTGTTTCCATACAAATTCTAATTTTCTTTTTTTCTAACTCTTTGAAAAATACCATTGGTAATTTGATAAGGATTGCATTGAATCTGTAGATTGCCTTGGGTAGTATAGTCATTTTGACAATATTGATTCTTCCAATCCAAGAACATGGCATATCTTTCCATCTGTTTGTGAAATCTTCAGTTTCTTTTATCAGCATCTTATAATTTTCTGAGCACAGATCTTTTCTTCCTAGGTATTTTAATCTTTTTGTTGCAATGGTAAATGGGATTGTTTCCTTAATTTCTCTTTCTGATCTTTTGTTATTCTATAGTAATCCAAGAGATTTCTGTGTATTAATTTTGTATCCTGCAACTTTACCAAATTCATTGATGAGCTCCAGTAGTTTTCTGGTAGCATCTTTAGGATTTTCTATGTGTAGTATCATGTCATCTGCAAACAGTGACAGCTTTACTTCTTCTTTTCCAATTTGGATTCCTTTTATTTCTTTCTCTTCTCTGATTGTAATGAGTAGGACTTCCAAAATTAGGTTGAATGAAAGAGGTGACAGTGGATATCTATGTCTTTTTTCTGAACTTAGAGGCAATGCTTTCAGCTTTTCACCTTTGAGAATGATGTTTGCTGTAATTTTGTCATATATGGCCTTTATTATGTAGAGGTATGTTCCCTGTATCTCCATTTTCTGGAGATATGTTATCAGAAATATGTGTTGAATTTTGTCAAAAGCTGTTTCTGCATCTATTGAGGTGATCATTTGGTTTTTATTCTTCAGCATTTTAATGTGGTGTATTACATTGATTGATTTTTAGATATTGAAGAATCCTTGCATCCCTGGGATAAATCCCAATTTGTCATGGTGTATGATCCTTTTAATATATTGTTGGATTCAGATTGATAGTGTTTTTATTGAGGACTTTTGTATCTATGGTCATCTGTGAGATTAGCCTGTAATTTTCTTTTTTTGTGGTATCTTTAGCTGGTTTTGGTATCAAAGTGATTGTGGACTCATAGAAAAAGCTTGAGGGGTCTTCCTTCCTCTACAATTTTTTGGATGAGTTTCAGAAAGATAGGTGTTAACTCTTTCTAAATATCTGCTAGAATTCACCTGAGAAATCTTCTGGTCGTGGACTTTTGTTTGTTGGGAGTTTTTGAATCACTCTTTCAATTTCAGTACTTGTGACCTGTCTGTTCATATTTTATATTTCTTCCTGGGTCAGTCTTGGAAGGTTGTACCTTTCTAGGAATGTGTCCATTTCTTCTAGGTTGTCCATTTTATTGGCATATAGTTGTTTGTAGTAATCTCTTATGATCCTTTGTATTTCCATGGTGTCTGTTGTAACTTCTCCTTTTTTATTTCTAATTTTATTGATTTGATCCCTCTACCCCCCCTTTTTTTTGTGGTGAGTCTGACTAAAGGTTTATCAATTTTGTTTATCTTTTCAAATAACTAGATTTTAGTTTCATTGATTTTTTTTCTTTCTCTCTATTTCATTTGTGTCTGCTCTAATCTTTATGATTTATTTCCTTCTATTAACTTTGGGTTTTGTTTTTTCTTCTTTCTCTGGTTGCTTTAGGTGTAAGGTTAGGTTGCTTATTTGAGATTTTTCTTATTTCCTGAGGTAAGGTTGTATTGCTATAAACTTACCCCTTAGAACTGCCTTTGCTGTGTTCCCTAAGTTTTGGGTCCTCGTGTTTTCATTTTCTTTTGTCTCTAGGTAATTTTTGATTTCCTCTTTAATTTCTTCAGTGATCCATTTGTTATTTAACAACATATAGCTTAACATCCACGTTTTTTTGTTTTTAAAATTTTTTTCCTGTAATTGATTTCTAATCTCATAGCATACTGGTCAGAAAATATGTCTGATAAAATATCAATGTTCTTAAATTCACCAAAGCTTGATTTGTGACCCAAGGTGTGCTCTATCCTGGAGAATGTTCCATATGCAGTTGAGAAGAAAGTGTACTCTGCTACTTTTGGATGGAATGTCCTATAAATATCAATTAAGTCTATCTGGTTTATTGTGTCATTTAAGACCTGTGTTTCCTTGTTGATTTTCTGTTTGAATAATCTGTCCATTGATGAAAGTGAGGTATTAAAGTCCCCCACTATTATTGTGCTACTGTCAATTTCTCCTTTTATAGATGTTAGCATTTGTTTTATATGTTTAGGTGCTCCTATGTTGGGTGAATATATACTTACAATTGTTATGTATTCTTCTTGGATTGATCACTTGATCATTATGTAGTGTCCTTCCCTGTATCTTGTAACAGTCTTTATTTTAAAGTCTATCTTTCCCGATACGAGTATTGTTACTCCAGCTTTCTTTTGATTTTAATTTGCATGGAATAACCTTTTTCATCCCTTCATTTTCTGTCTGTGTGTGACCCTAGATCTGAAGTAGGTCTGTTGTAGACTGCCCATATATGGGTCTTGTTTTTGTATCCATTCAGCCGTCTTTGTCTTTTGGTTGGAGCAATTAATCTATATACATTTAAGGTAATTATTAATATGTATGTTCTTACTGCCATTTTGTTAATTGTTTTGGATTTGTTTTTGTAGATCTTTTTTCTTCCTTTCCCCTTTTGTTCACCTCTCTTGTGACTTGATGACTATCTTAGTGCTGTGTTTGGATTGTTTATTCTTTTTTGTATTTGTATCTATTGTAGACTTTTTGTTTGTGCTTCCCATGAGGTTTTGATATAGCAGTCTGTATATATACAAGTTGCTGGTCTCTTAATTGCCAATGCATTTCCATTATCCTGCATTTATACTCTCCTCTTCTCATGATTGCTGGTTTCAATATCATATTTGTGTGTGGATGATTTCCTACCTTTACTTTTTATTTGCCTTACCAGTGAGCTTTCCCATTCATAATTTTCTTGTTTCAAGTTGTAGCCTTTTCTTTTCCACCTAGAGAAGTTTCTTTAGGATTTGTTGTAAAGCTGGTTTGCTGGTGCTGATATCTCTCAGTTTTGGCTTGTCTGTAAGTCTTTTGATTTCTCCATCAAAACTGAATAATATTTTTACTGGGTATTCTTGGGTGTAGGTTTCCCTCTTTCATCCCTTTAAATATATTGTGCCACTTCCTTCTGGCCTGCAGAGTTTCTGTTGAATAATCAGCTAATAACCTTATGAAGATTCCCTTGTATATTATTTGCTTGCCTTTCCCTTGTTGCTTTTAATATTTTTTCTTTGTCTTTAATTTTTGTCAGTTTGATTAGTATGGGTATCCGTGTGTTCCTCCTTAGATTTATCTTGTATGGGACTGTATGCACCTCCTGGACTTGAGTGAGTATTTCTTTTCTCATGTTAGGGAAGTTTTCAGCTATAATCTCTTCAAATATTTTCTCAGGTCCTTTCTCTCTCTCTTCTCCTTCTGGGATCACTATAATATGAATGTTGGTGCATTTGATATTGTCCCAATGGTCTCTGGAAATGTCCTCCTTTCTTTCCATTTTTTTTTATTCTGTTCAAGGACAGTGATTTCCACCACTCCATCTTCCAGCTCACTTATCTGTTCTTCTGCCTCATTTATTCTGCTATTGGTTCCTTCTAACATATTTTTCATTTCAGTTATTGTATTGTTCATCTGTTTGTTTAAATCTTCTAGAGAGCATTGTTAATTTTTAAGGAACCTCTCTTTTGGTCTGAAAAGGCATAGTCATGATAGCACTATTCTGACAGTTAGTTCCAAACATAGATAACCCAGTGAGATTCATTAATTATAAAATGGAGGGTATACACATAATTTTAATTTTAGTTTTAAATCTAGTAGAAAATTTTGGTATTTGAAAGTCTATTCATGAATGCATTACCTCTTAGGATTGAACATCCTGATTTTATTACTAGGAATCTAAATTAATAAAATTATAACAAAAAATTTATTTTATTTTATTATTATTATTTTTGCGGTATGGGGGCCTCTCACTGTTGTGACATCTCCTGTTGTGAAGCACAGGCTCCAGACGCACAGGCTCGGTGGCCATGGCTCACAGGCCCAGCTGCTCCACAACATGTGGGATCTTCCCAGACCGGGGCACGACCCGTGTCCCCTGCATCAGCAGGCAGACTCTCAACCACTGTGCCACCAGGGAAGCCCATAACAAAAAATTTAAATATCAGAATACATTTATGAGCTGAACTTATGATCTTAAAACTTGCCTTGCTGACCTAATAATTGGTTAGAAGTACACCTAGGCAAGAATCCTACTTTTGATCTAAAAGGAAAATAAGGATATTTGCTACAGAACTTCATTGAAAAAATCTGTTCCAAATGGTAAAATATATCACTAAGACAATTATTGCTTAAAAGCCCATTGGAATTGTATGCAATATCTTTTTAAATCTAGTTGATATAACTTATATGCAGAATCTAAATAGAAATGGTACAAATGAACTTATTTCCAAAACAGAAACAGGCTCACAGACTTAGACAACTAACTTACCAGGGAGGAAGGGAAGGAATAGTTTGGGAGCTTGGGATTGACATGTACACACTGATATATTTAAAACTGATAACCAACAAGGACCTACTGCATAGCACAGGAAACTCTGCTCAATGTTATGTGGAAGCCTGGATGGGAAGGGAGTTTGGGGGAGAATGGATACATGTTTATGTATGGCAGAGCCACTTTGCTGTGCACCTGAAACTAATAATACAATATTAATCAGCTCTACTCCAATATAAAATAAAATGTTAAATAAAACACCTAGTTGTTCATTCAAAAAGAGAATTATAGTATGCTCTTCTTCCTAGACAAATTTTTGTTTGAATCAAGATAAGTGATTACTTTCATAATGACATTTCCTAGGTAGTTTCATTATACTCACATATAAAGACTATTTCCTGGACAGTAGTTACTTAACTTGCTTTTATCTAAAGTGGTTCATGGATTTTTCACCACTTATTTAAATCTCTTCAATGCAAAATTGTAATATAGCACATAAATAAAATGAGAATAAGGGCTTTAGCAAAGTGTTTTCTACTAACTGGAATGATTATGCATTTTTGCTCATTTCTTTATCTAAATCCTGATTGCACTCCCACCCTGTGTTGTGACACAGTAACATATCTCAATGTATTCCTAATTTAAGTGTTAAAAATTAAGGCATTTTAAAAACAAAAATCTGGGTTTTGTTCTTAAATAAAAAGCACTATAATTACAGTTTACAATATAAACTGTAATTAGGGACAAATACTGCTGTGGTTTTCTTACTATAGTGATAGATCAACATTATAACAGTTGGGTTGGCCAAAAAGTTCATTTGGGTTTTTCTCTAAGATGTTATGGAAAAACCCGTACAAACTTTCTGGCCAACCCTATACATTGTTGGCTTCTAAATAAAGTTTAATAAGTACTATCAGCAAAAGATGGTTCTCTTTTAGATATGAATACGTTTTTCCTATAAAAACAAAAATTTTTCACTATTATTAATTATTTGTTATACAGAGTATATTTAAACCATACTTTATGAGATAAGGGTTTCACATTGCCCTGCATCTTTTGGTCCCAAAGAATTCTCCATTTCTACCAAAGTATAATAACTAGGATAACAGAAATCTAGTCAGTTAGAGTGTTAAAGACAAGCATAGGAGGTAACTGATTGGGAACGGCTGTTGGTCCCTTTCTTTGGCCATCTCATCTCATCTTGTTCTTTGTTAGTGTACTGATTGCTCACTGCCTGATTTGTAGGGTGGAATGGTAGCTTGCTTATACAGAGAGGAAATAATCATAAGAACACTCTCTGCTGAATTATAGTATAAATAGTCACAAATTTAAAAGTAATATCCAAACAGGTAATTTAATCACAAGTGTGTGGAGACTCTGTCTCAAACTTTTATGTATTCCTTGACTATGGGTTAGAACACCTTTTCCTCTAACAGGCCCTTGAGGATATCATGGGGTCATTGTTTTGCATTTTGCTTTTACAGCAAGATTCCTTATGCTCACTTTTTGTGAATTGAACTCTGACCCACAGTAATTTTTTTCTTTGTGTTTGGAATTGAGGGCAGGGGAATACATTGGAATGCATTTACATCCAATCAATATTTATTGCTTACACAATAAGCAATAAGGTAAAATCTGGTTGCAATTTAAGCTATAAGATGCTAGAATCTTCCTAAATTATGGTATATATGTAACTGGAGGAAAAATGAGTAAAGGTACAGCCCAAAGGTACAAACTTAGGGGTTCTTTTATAGAAATCAAATGGGAGCTCTTGAAAACCACCTGGGGTACTATTGCCTTTTCACCCTTCAATTTCTACATCCTCTATACCCACATATAACCACAGCTTTCTAGGCAATATGTAGCACATACATCATTCCACGTAGTACAAAACTTCAGAAAAAAATATAAATTACATAATTATTATATATATTATAAAAATAATTATATATAATATATTATAATACATATTATATATATAATTGCAGCTATATATATATATATATATATATATATATATGGCTGCAAGAGAGTAAATTTTGTACACTCCTGCAGCTGAAAAGCATTTTATCATTGAATTAGTTGATTTGAGCACTGGAAATTCAAATCACATACACTCTCCTTATTTGCATGTCAGAAGGCAGAGTCCACCCAGAGACTTCCTGCTCACAGTTGCTTTAGAGAACTACTTTTCTGCTTCTCAGTGCAGAGGTGGGGCCATCTGCACTGTTTGAGGTTTTCTGGTAGGCGCATTCATTACTCTGCTGCAGCATTTTTAATTAACTGGCAGCTAGCTAAAGGAATTTTCAGGTATTGAAGCTAGATAGTAGGAAAAACAGAATAAAAGAAAATGAAGAACATGAACATTATTATTATTATTAGTTGACTCATATTCTGCAACAATACCTTGGATGCAGACCCTATATTTTGAACCAGCCACCAAGGAGCACAAGATCAATTACACGAGAATGAAAACATTTTGCTGTATTATGAAAGAGAACAGATCATCACAATTATGCAAAGTAGACCAAGCATTATGCTGTAGGACTTTATCCATAAAGTATAAGTGTTTGATAATTTCATAAAGGTAAAATATGTTCCCTAAAGTAGAGTGCCCTGGAAAGCGTAATGTACCACACAGTTTACTTTTTTTATATATAAATTAATTTATTTATTATTTAGTTATTTAGTTATTTTTATTTTTGGCTGTGTTGGGTCTTCGTTGCTACGTGTGTGTTTTCTTTAGTTGCGGCGAGCAGGGGCTACTTTTCATTGCAGTGTACAGGCTTCTCATTGCAGTGGCTTCTCCTGTTGTGGAGCACGGGCTCTAGGCACATGGGATTCAGTAGTTGTGGCACGTGGGCTCAGTAGCTGTGGCTCATGGGCTTATTGGCTCCATGGCATGTGGGATCTTCCTGGACCAGGGCTCAAACCCATGTCTCCTGCATTGGCAGGCAGATTCTTAACAACTGCACCACCAGGGAAGTCCACACAATTTACTTTTGATTTTGCTGGAGGTGCTTCTAAATAGCTCAATTAAAACAATTGTTTCCACTTGTGATTTAAACTCACATAAGTACAAATCTGTGAATATAATGGCATAATTCAAACCTACATCCATACCTATGTAACTTACAAGGAATTTCATAATTCTCTTTCTTACTGCATTTTCCAATTCCCTGTGCTATGATCCTCTTTCACAATAGTATTCTCTCCATGGTCCCACTCCTCCAGGTCTTACTCTCACCGATCCTCTGTGATTTTTGCTGGAGTCTTATAAAGAAAGGTCTATTATTTAGATTTTCTTTAAGCACTAACATAAGTTATTAAAAGGTGAGTGTTGATGGAATTCTAATGAATAAAGATGTAGTTCTTATTCTGTATTAATAATCATAATGTTTAAATGTCATAAGTACTATTCATCACAACCACCATTTTTTTCAGACCTTCACAATGAGTAAACTTGAAAAAAATCTCCCTGCCTGGTCTGATATAACCTCTGAGGCAACCAAGTTTCATTTTTCTTTTGATTCTTAAAAAAAAAAAAAATGGAGTTACTGCTATCAGATTTAATCTGTGTAAATAACCCCTACTGTTGGTAAGAAAAGATTTCATAAAAAGGCAAGAATTTTTTACTTCAACAATTTCAGTCAGTAGTCCTGGCCCATGTATATTCCTGGAATTGACCAGTATTTACTGAACATACTGAGTCAAGTGAATCACTACTTCTTCATGGATTTTTTTCTTGAACCTTAACTTCAACACTGGGTTTCACTCCTATAAAAGATTTTTGGGTATTCCTTTTTGCATTTACTACTGCTCTCTAACACTTAGCAGCACCTTTATCACTAAACCTACTTCCTTTTATGACTACCCTTGATCCCATTTCTGTCACTATTGGGGTAAACTACTAGCAACAAACATTTTAAATATTGTTGATTTTCCCATCTTTTTCTGTCACCTACATGACATTGATGCAATTTTTGCTTTATAATATTGTTTGAATGTGTATGTTCTTGCCTGTTATCACTGCCTCCACCTTGGGGCAAGAAACTCATGTCTCACAAATGGGAAATTACAATAGATTTCAAAGTATACTTCTGTCTTCAGTGGTTTGTGGCTGTATAATAGCCAATGCATTTTTATTTCTAGGATTTTTAATATTTTTTAATACTGTAGCTTACCCCATGCTCTCAGTATGGACTACTGCATGGTTTTCTTTCTCTTACTTCTAGGAATAATGTCACAACAGGACCAAAGAAGAATGAAGATAATATTTTTTCAAATAGAATTTTAAATTAATGACAGAGGCAGTAGAATTGTAAAAGCTCTTGATTTGTCAGTTCCACAAGAAAGGCTAGCCCGTCCCTCAGAATAATTATGAAGAGAAGATGGCGGAAGAGTAAGACGCAGAGAAAACCTTCTTCCCCACAGATACATCAGAAATACATCTACTGCTGGAACTGCTTCCATAGAACACCTACTGAATGCTGGCAAAAGACCTCAGACCTCCCAAAAGGCAAGAAACTCCCCAGGTACCTGGGTAGGGCAAATGAAAAAACAGAGACAAAAGAATAGGGACGGGACCTGCACCAGTGGAAGGGAGCCGTGAAGAAGGGAAGGTTGCCACACACTAGGAAACCTCTTTGCAGGCGGAAATTGTGGATGGCGGAGGGGGAAGCTTCAGAGCCACGGAGGAGAGCACAGCAACAGGGGTGCGGAGGGCAAAGTGGAGAGATTTCCGCATAGAGGATCGGTGCTGACCAACACTCACCAGCTCGAGAGGCTTGTCTGCTCACCCGCCGGGGTGGGTGGGGGCTGGGAGCTGAGGCTAAGGCTTTGGTCAGATCGCAGGGAGAGGACTGCGGTTGGCGGCATGAACACAGCCTGAAGGGGGCTAGTGCGCCACGGCAAGCCGGGAGGGAGTCCGGGAAAAAGCCTGGACCTGCCGAAGAGGCAAGATATTTTTTCTTCTCTCTTTGCTCCCTGGTGCGCCAGGAGAGGGGATTAAGAGCACTGCTTAAAGGAGCTGCAGAGACAGGCGCCAGCTGCAGCTATCAGCACGGGCCCCAGAGTCAGCATGAGACGCTAAGATGCTGCTGCCACCACAAAGAACCTGTGTGCAAGCACAGGTCACTATCCACACTTCCACCCTGGGAGCCTGTGCAGCCTGCCACCACCAAGGTCCTGTGATCCAGGGACAACTTCCCCAGGAGTACCCATGGTGCGCATCAGGCTGGTACAACTTCACGCCAACCTCTGCCACTGCATACTCAACCTGCACCTGTACACCTCCCTCACCCCGGCCTGAGTGAGCCAGAGCCTCCAAATCAGCTGCTCTATTACCACGTCCTGTCTGAACAAAGAACAGATGCCCTTAGAAGACCTACATGAAGAGGTGGGGCCAAATCCAAAGCTGAACCCCGGGAACTGTGGGAACAAAGAAGAGAAAGGAAAATCTCTCCTAGCAGCCTCAGGATAAGCAGATTAAAGCTCCACAATCAAATTGATGTACCCTGAATCTGTGGAATACCTGAATAGACAATGAATCTTCGCAAATTGAGGAGGTGGACTTTGGGAGCAAGATATATTATTTTTTCCCCTTTTCCTCTTTTTGTGACTGTGTATGTGTATGCTTCTGTGTGAGATTTTGTCTGTATAACTTTGCTTTCACCACTTGTCTTAGGATTCTGTCCATCCATTATTTTTCTTTTTAATTTTTTAAAATTTTTCATAATAATTATTTTTTAATTTTTATAACTTTATTTTATATAACTTTATTTGATTTTATCCTCTTTTTGCCTTTCTTTCTACTTTTCTCCATTTTATTCTGAGCTGTGTGGATGAAAGGCTGTTTGGTGCTACAGCCAGGCGTCAGGGCTGTGCCACTGAGGTGGGAGAGCCAACTTCAGTACACTGGTCCACAAGAGACCTCGAGCTCCACATAACATCAAATGGCAAAAATCTCCCAGAGATCTCTATCTCAACACCAACACCCAGCTTCTCTCAACAACCAGGAAGTTACAGTGCTGGACACCTTATGACAAACAACTAGCAAGACAGAAACAAATCCTCCATTAGCAGAGTGGCTGCCTAAAATCATAATAAGGACACAGACACCCCAAAACACACCACAAGATGTGGACCAGCCCACCAGAAAGACAAGATTCAGCCACATTCACCACAACACAGGCACTAGTCGCCTCCACCAGGAAGCCTACACAACTGAACCAAATTTAGCCACTGGGGACAGACATCAAAAACAATGGGAACTATAAACCAGCAGCCTGTGAAAAGGAGACCACAAACACAGTAAGATAAGCAAAATGAGAAGACAGAAAAACACACAGCAGTTGAAGGAGTAAGGTAAAAACCCACCAGACCTAAAAAATTAAGAGGAAATAGGCAGTCTACCTGAAAAATAATTCAGAATAATGACAGTAAAGAAGAAACAAAGTCTTGCAAATAGAACAGAGAAAATGAAAGAGACATTTAACAAGGATGTAGAAGAACTAAAGAGGAAACAAACTGTGATGACAACACAATAAATGAAACTAAAAATACTCTGGAAGGGATCAATAGCAGAATAACTGAGGCAAAACAACAGATAAGTGACCTGGAAGATAAAATAGTGGAAATAACTACTGCAGAGCAGAATAAAGAAAAAATAATGCAAAGAACTGAGGACAGTCTCAGAGACCTCTGGGACAACACTAAATGCAGCTACATTCGAATTATAGGAGTCCCAGAAGAAGAAGAGAAAAAGAAAGGGGCTGAGAAAATATTTGAAGAGATTATAGTTGAAAACTTCCCTAATATGGGAAAGGAAATAATTAATCATGTCCAGGAAGCACAGAGAGTCCCATACAGGATAAATCCAAGGAGAAACATGCCAAAACATATATTAATCAAACTATCAAAAATTAAAAACAAAATATTAAAAGCAGCAAAGGAAAAATAAGAAATAACACACAAGGGAATCCCCATAAGGTTAACAGCTGATCTTTCAGAGAAACTCTGCAAGCCAGAAGGGACTGGCAGAACATATTTAAAGTGATGAAGGAGAAAAATCTACAACCAAGATTACTCTACCCAGCAAGGATCTCATTCAGATTTGATGGAGAAATTAACATCTTTAGAGACAAGCAAAAGCTGAAACAGTTCATCACCACCAAACCAGCTTTACAACAAATGCTAAAGGAACTTGTCTAGGCAAGAAACACAAGAGAAGGAAAAGACCTACAATAACAAACCCAAAACAATTAAGAAAATGGGAATAGGAACATACATATCAATAATTACCTTAAATGTAAATGGTTTAATGCTCCCACCAAAGACACAGAATGGCTGAATTGATACAAAAATAAGACCTGAATATATGCTGTCTACAAGAGACCCACTTCAGACCTAGGAACACATACAGACTGAAAGTGAGGGATGGAAAAATATATTCCATGCAAATGGAAATCCAAAGAAAGCTGGAGTAGCAACTGTCATATCAGACAAAATAGACTTTAAAATAAAGACTATTACAAGAGACAAAGAAGGGCATTACATAATGATCAAGGGATCGATCCAAGAAGAAGATATAACAATTGTAAATATTTATGCACCCAACATAGGAGCACCTCAATACATAAGGCAAATACTAACAGCCATAAAAGGGGAAATCGACAGAAACACAATCATAGTAGGGGACTTTAACACCCCACATTCACCAGTGGACAGATCATCCAAAATGAAAATAAATAAGGAAACACAAGCTTTAAATGATACATTAAACAAGGTGGACTTAACTGATATTTATAGGACATTCCATCCATAAACAACAGAATACAAATTTTTCTACAGTGTTCATGGAACATTCTGAGGGATAGATCATATCTTGGGTCAAAAATCAAGCCTTGGTAAATTTAAGAAAATTGAAATCATACCAAGTATCTTTTCCGATCACAACACTCTGAGACTAGATATCAATTACAGGAAGAGATCTGTAAAAATTACAAACACATGGAGGCTAAACAATACACTACTTAATACACAAGAGATCACTGAAGAAATCAAAGGGGAAATAAAAAAATATCTAGAAACAAATGACGATGAGAACACGATGACCCAAAACCTATGGGATGAAGCAAAAGCAGTTCTAAAAGGGAAGATTATAGCAATAATATCCTACCTTAAAAAACAGGAAACATCTCAAATAATCAACCTAACCTTGCACCTAAAGCAATTAGAGAAAGAAGAACAGAAAAAAACCCAAAGTTAGCAGAAGGAAAGAAATCATAAAGATCAGATCAGAAATAAATGAAAAAGAAGTGAATGAAATGATAGCAAAGATCAATAAAACTAAAAGCTGGTTCTTTGAGAAGATAAACAAAATTGATAAACCATTAGTCAGACACACCAAGAATAAAAGGGAGAAGACTCAAATCAATAGAATTAGAAATGAAAAAGAAGTAACAACTTAAACGGCAGACATACAGAGGATCATGAGAGATTGCTACAACAACTCTATGCCAATAAAATGGACAATGTGGAAGAAGTGGACAAATTCTTAGAAATGCACAACCTACCGAGATTGAACCAGGAAGAAATAGAAAATATGAACAGACCATCACAAGCACTGAAATTGAAACTGTGATTAAATATCTTCCAACAAACAAAAGCCCAGGACCAGATGGTTTCACAGGCGAATTCTATCAAACATTTAGAGAAGAGCTAACACCTATCCTTCTCAAACTCTTCCAAAATATAGCAGAGGGAGGAACACACCCAAACTCATTCTACGAGGCCACCATCACCCTGATACCAAAACCAGACAAAGATGTCACAAAGAAAAAAACTACAGGCTAATATCACTGATGAACATAGATGCAAATATCCTCCACAAAATACTAGCAAACAGGATCCAACAGAACTTAAAAGGATCCTACACCATGATCAAGTGGGGTTTATTCCAGAATGCAAGGATTCTTCAATATATGCAAATCAATCTACGTGATACACCATATTAACAAATCGAAGAGGGAAAACCATATGATCATCTCAATAGATGCAGAGAAAGTTTTTGACAAAATTCAACACCCATTTATGATAAAAACCCTCCAGAACGTAGGCATAGAGGGAGTTTTCCTCAACATAATAAAGGCCCTATATGGCAAACCCACAGCCAATATCGTCCTCAATGGTGCAAAACTGAAACCATTTCCACTAAGATCAGGAATAAGACAAGGTTGCCCACTCTCACCACTCATATTCAACATAGTATTGGAAGTTTTAGCCACAGCAATCAGAGAAGAAAAAGAATTAAAAGGAATCCAAATTGGAAAAGAAGAAGTAAGCTGTCACTGTTTGCAGATGACATGATACTACACATAGAGAATCCTAAAGATGCTATCAGAAAACTACTAGAGCTAATCAATGAATTTGGGAAAGTACCAGGATACAAAATTAATGCACAGAAATCTCTGACATTCTTATACACTACTGATGAAAAATCTGAAAGTGAAATTAAGAAAACACTCCCATTTACCATTGCAACAAAAAGAATAAAATATCTAGGAATAAACCTACCTAAGGAGACAAAAGACCTGTATGCAGAAAATTATTAGACACTGATTAAAGAAATTAAAGATGATACAAATAAATGGAGAGATATACAATGTTCTTGGATTGGAAGAATCAATATTGTGAAAATGACTCTACTACCCAAAGCAATCTACAGCTTCAATGCAATCCCTATCAAACTACCACTGACATTTTTCACAGAAGTAGAACTAAAAATTTCACAATTTGTATGGAAACACAAAAGAACCTGAATACAAAAAGCAATCTTGAGAAGGAAAACCGGAGCTGCAGGAGTCAGGCTCCCTAAGCCTGATTCAGACTATACTACAAAGCCACAGTAATCAAGACAGTATGGTACTGGCACAAAAACAGAAATATAGATCAATGGAACAGGATAAAAAGCCCAGACATAAACCCACGCACATATGGTCACCTTATCTTTGATAAAGAAGGCAAGAATATACAGTGGAGAAAAGGCAGCCTATTCAATAAGTGGTGCTGGGAAAGCTGGACAGCTACAGGTAAAAGTAGGAAATTAGAACACTCCCTAACACCATACACAAAAATAAACTGAAAACGGATTAAAGGGCTTCCCTGGTGGCTCAGTGGTTGACAGTTCACCTGCCGATGCTGGGGACACGGGGTCGTGCCCTGGTCCAGGAAGATCCCACATGCCACGGAGCAGCTAGGCCTGTGAGCCATGGCCACTGAGCCTGTGCATCTGGAGCCTGTGCTCCACAGTGGGAGAGGCCACAACAGTGAGAGGCCCACGTACCGCAAAACAAAAATCAAAAACAAACAAACAAACAAAAAACGGATTAAAGACCTAAATGTAAGGCCAGACACTATCAATCTCTTAGAGGAAAACATAGGCAGAGCACTCCATGACATAAATCATAACAAGATCCTTCTTGATCCACCTCCTAGAGAAATGGAAATAAAAACAAAAATAAACAAATGGAACCTAATGAAACTTAAAAGCTTTTGCACAACAAAGGAAACCATAAACAAGACCAAAACACAACCCTCAGAAAGGGAGAAAATATTTGCAAATGAAGCAAGTGACAACGGAGTAATCTCCAAAATTTACAAGCAGCTCATGCAGCTCAATAATCAAAAAGCAAGAAACCCAATCCAAAAATGGGCAGAAGACCTAAATAGACATTTATCCAAAGAAGATATACAGACTGCCAAGAAACACATGAAAGCATGCTCAACATCATTAATCGTTAGAGGAATGCAAATCAAAACTACAGTAGGATATCATCTCACAGCGGTCAGAATGGCCATCATTAAAAAATCTAGAAACAATAAACGTTGGATAGGGTGTGGAGAAAAGAGAACTGTCTTGCACTGTTTGTGGGAATGTAAATTGATCCATCCACTATGGAGAACAGTATGGAGGTTCCTTAAAAATCTACAAATACAACTACCATACGACCCAGCAATCCAACTACGGGCATATACCCTGAGAAAACCATAATTCAAAAAGAGTCATGTACCAAAATGTTCATTGCAGCTCTATTTACAATAGCCAGGACATGCAAGCAACCTAAGTGTCCATCAACAGGTGAATGGATAAAAAAGATGTGGCACATATATACAATGGAATATTACTCAGCCATAAAGAGAAAAGAAATTGAGTTATTTGTAGTGAGGTGGATGGACCTAGAGTCTGTCATACAGAGTGAAGTAAGGCAGAAAGAGAGAAACAAATACTGTATGCTAACACATATATTTGGAATCTAAGAAAAAAAAAAAGGTCATGAAGAACCTAGGGGTAAGACAGGAATAAAGACACTGACCTACTAGAGAATGGACTTGAGGATATGGGGAGGGGAAGGGGTAAGCTGTGACGGAGTGGGAGAGTGGCGTGGACATATATACACTATGAAACGTAAAATAGATACCTAGTGGGAAGCAGTCGCATAGCACAGGGAGATCAGCTATGTGGTTTGTGACCACCTAGAGGGGTGGGATATGGAGGGTGGGAGGGAGGGAGACGCAAGAGGGAGGAGATATGGGAACATGTGTATATGTATGACTGATTCACTTTGTTATAAAGCAGAAACTAACACACCATTGTAAAGCAATTATACTCCAATAAAGATGTTAGAAAAAATTATGATTTTATGACATGGGAGAAGGGATTGTTGAAGAAGAGAGGATGAATGTTTGATAAAGGTTAGTGAAGCTTGTAATGGTAGGTCCTGACCTGAACAGGAGTGTATGGTGTAAGGATGGAATCAAATTTTATTTTTTATTTATTAAATGTATAATATTATTTAAGCTTTACTTACTATAAGAGCCATACTTTTTCCAATGATCTCCAATACCAGTTCAGCCAGCTTATCAATGAAGTTTCTCTACATGTATGGGTCTTTTTGACTTTTATTCCATAGCTGTAGTCTAAATACTAATCTCATGCTCTACAAACACTTTATCTTATTTGATAAGAAAAGTCATACTATTTGGCTGATTTTCTCAATGATTCTTTGTTATTTGCTCCTTCTTATAAATTTCAGAATCTGTTTATTAGATTTTATGAAAACAAACACACACAAGAACCAACTTAGGTGAACTGATAGAACATTAAATCCACAGATTCATAAATTTTTGGTAGAATCTTATACCTCTCTATTTATTTAAATCTGCTTTAAATTTTTTAATAAAGTGTTATAATTTTGTCCATTTCAGTTTTGTGTCTTTTGTTAGATTTATTTGTGGAAATTTATATAACTTATACATTATTAAATGAGAGTTTTAAAGTTACATTTCCTCACTATTTGTTGCTAGTGCATATGCAATTGCTATGTATCTATATATTTTTTATTGCAATTCTGTTGAACACTCCTATTAGTTATCTTATTTGACTTGTAGATTCTAATTTTATCCGTTATGATTGCTCACAAATATTCCAGTCTCTTCAATCTGGGAACACAATAGGATTGCACTCTTGTGCCCATTTGAAGTTAGGCATATTCCTGACTTGCCTTGGCCAATGAAATAAATAAAATGTGAGTGGAAATGACACGTCATTTCTGGGTGGAAAAATGCAATTGCTGGGGATCAATTTCAATTTTCGTTTCCACTCCCACTGCAAGTGTTATTGTGAAAATCATGTATGAAAGCTTTCATCTTAATTGGGTAACCATCAACTGGAGTTCCTGATGAAATGTCAAGAGCACTTCTCTGCTCAGTCTTGTTAGACATGAAGTGTGAATAAAATATGTTTTTGATTTTTAAGCTTCTGAAATTTTGTAGGTCTTTGTTATCAGAAAATAATCCAGCCCATTTTAATTAATACAATCCTACTGAAGTTTTACATATAAATTTGTCTCAAGAACAATAACAACTTAATTGTCTTTCTGTTAAATAATCATATTTCTATAGGTTCTTCTTGCCATAGCCAGGACCACTAGTATATTATTGAATAAATCAGAGTACAGTGTACACTCTGGTATTGTTCCTAATTATGAGGAAAATACCATTTAGTATGAGGTTTGCTTGGCAATTTTGTAGATACTTTTTATCATATTAAAAAAAATTTCTCTTCCATTCCTGGTTTGCTAAAAAGGAGTTTAGCTTTTTAAAAAATCATCAGTGGTTGTTGAATTTTATCTGATAATTTTTCTACATCTATTGACTTACAGATACAGCTTTTCTCTTTTAATCCTTTAATGTGGTTAATTATATTACTTGATTTTTCTAATGTTAAACCAAATTTACATTTCTGGGTTTTATTCAACTTTACCATTATTTAAAATATATTGCTAAATTCAATTCATTAACCTTTTGTTTAAATTTTTGTCATTTATTTTCTTGATCAAGATTGGTCTTATAATTTTCCTTTCTAATATTTTCCTTGAGATGTTTAGTTATAGAGATTATAAAATGAGTTGGAAAATATTCCTTATTTATCTAGACCCTGCAGAATTACATTAAGATTGAATGTATTTTTTCTATGTGTATATAATTCATAAGTGAATAAATATTCACATAGTGAGGACTGTGCTATACTTTTGTAATGATGAAGGGATGTTGAAACTGTTTGGTGGCTAGTGGTATATATAAAATGTATGACTCCCTAGTTTGGCATTTGAGGTTCTCTACAGTCTAGCTCTAGTCTCTTTTTTAAAATCTTAAGTCTAAGGGAAAATATTATTCTTGATTTCCATTAGCTATTCATTTTCTTTGTATAAATGTATAGAGTTGATATTTTAAGTACATAAGAGAACTTGTGTGGTCTTTCATAAAATCTTATCCCTTTCCAGATAGTTCTCTAAGGTCATGTAAATAAGGATTCACCCTTTAAATTCTAATTCCTTTTTAAGGTTGTTTCTTGTTCTACTACTCAAACTCCTACAACAGGAGGATGTTTCACCACTCTACGATTACAATGCATCATATCAAACTTATCCTCTCTCATAATATATGACCTCCTCAGAAGACTAATAAAATTCATTACAGTCCATTGTTTATAAGGGTAAGAAAATAGAAATTATATTGTAGACACACAATAAATACTTGTGGATTGGATACACTATTGAATGAATGACTATGTATTCTATACCTTCCATTAAATTGTAAGATTCCTGAAGACAGATTCAATACAGAGGTGTTCCATACACGTATATTAAACTGAGGAATGCATGGAATAAACCAGTGCTAGAACTGACCCAGCTATTTTTCCCCCATTCTATTTTGCTATCCTGTATGTGAAGAATATAAATTCACAAAAAATACATATTTTAAACACCTCACAATTTTTTTTTTCCTGAAATGGAACTGAATGTGCAGAAGGAGTTAACAGGAGAAGGGATTCCCTAAGGAGGTTTTCTCTAAAAGCAGCCTTTTTTTAAAGATTGCCTCAGGGATTATTACACTAAATGCTCATAGTAAAATACAGAGTAATGTGGCTTCCGTGTGCTCCTCATGCAGTCAAAAGGACTATGATATTCATGTGTGTGTGCTTGTTTGTGTGTGTGTATGTGAGTGTGTGTGGAACAAGGTAGAATTATAAATAAATATTTACATAATATAATCAAAAGTGACATGTTGTTCCACAGTTAGGGATCATGAGACATGCACAAGACCAAATGTGTGGTATTTTCTTTAATTAAACATTTATAAATTAACAACACAATCAGATATTCTCCAATTAAAAGCTAAGGTTTTAAATAATTAGAGATGACAATGTGCTCCTTGTTCTTTTCTAATCTGTGAATTTCAAGTGTCTACTAGTTATCAAAATGAAAATTTAGGCACTACCCTAAAATTGAGTCATCCATGTCTTTTAGAAGACACAGATGCAGAGAAATTTCATGTGTCTGGTTGTGATCCCAGTTATCATTATGATGTGAGTCTAATCATGTGGAGATTCTCTAGGGCCAAAAGAACAGCAAGGTCCAGTGAGGAGAACCCTTGGGAGATTTGAAAGAAAACATGATGCAGAAGTACTTGGGCCTCATTTATATTTCAAGCTGCTGAATTTGAACTTTATTTAAGAAATAATAGTACTGACAGAAATAATATCAGTTTATACTGTTAATTGTATGATTTTCAGTATAGTACCTTGTTATGAGATGCAGTGTTGGGTAGTGGATAAGAATATGGACTTTGTAATTATATTGTGTGGGTACATACCCACTTCTACTGCCTATAAACTGCATGAACTTTAGCAAGCTTTACAATTTCTTAGTTTCCTCACCTCTAAACAAAGACAATAATAGTAAGTACCTCTTTGGGTGGTTTGAGGAATTAATGGATTAATAAATATAAAGCACTTATGACAATGCCAGGTATATTGAAGCAGTTTATAATAATTATTATTATTGAGGCATAATATTAAAATAGAGTTAACAGTGAGCTCCATACCTGGGGGCAGAGAGGCATGTGGAAAAGCAAAATTTCACCTTAAAGAAAATGACTTTGAATAACTATCAGATATGTTCATTGTATTTAATCTTTGTCGCTTTTCTTCTAGTCAAATTGTGACCAAACATAAATCTTGTTAAATAAAAATTTTGGAAAGAAATGTGACTGGTATATAAAATCTAGAATTTAGATGACTGAGATTTAGAATGGACAAGAAAATGTGACCTTACAGTAGCAACTTCTCCTGAGAAATTCTTTATATTTCCTCCTATCAAATAAGGGCAGGAGTTATAATATATACTAAGAGGAGAATGACATTTAAGGAAGAAGGTTTGGGAAATTAACATGATTAAATCTTTTTGAAAGGCTCTTTCTTTCTCCCTATCTCTGTCAACTTTTGTCTTAATTATTGTTCAACTCCCTTACAATGGCAGGCAACATGGTTTTTCAAATAGGCCCCAAACAGTTTCTGTTAAACTTATGTTACACAGGACTGTGTAGCATAAGCAACCAACTGCTTACTAGACAGTTTTATTTCAATATTCCACAGGCAATTCAAACTCCTCAAAGGAGCCTTTCATCTGACCCCATTAAATCAGATACTTATTTTTTGCCTCTTTTTTTAGTGAAAGACACCATTTTTCACCCAGTGACTCAAGTCTATATAAAGCTCTGGTTCATTCTAGCATACTTCTCTTCCATATTTTCCACATGTAAGTTTCCTGCATTCTGGGAATTTTGTACCTTTTAGAGCTTTTTATCCAATCCTTTCTATTAATTAACCAGTCACTCCCTTTTGAATTAAGCTTTCATATTTTGTTAATCTCTTGGCTGCACAATTTCATACTTGTTTATCCTCCAGGCTCACCTCCCTCTGCTTTGCCCCTCTAATTCTTTATGTCATTTCCTTGCATAAAATGTAATAATGGCTTCCCATGGATAAAATCAAATTCTTTGGAATTGAACATGTTTGGAATAAGCAAGATTTGGTCCTTGACTACTTATTGAGCTTTCCATATCACAATTCCCTAAATATGAAACTCCTAATATACCATGCTGGCTTGAATTTTAGAATGATCTGTTATAACTGATCATGTATACATATTTGATTACTTGAAATCTCTAAATCTATGGTCAGCAAACTACAGCCTGTGGCTAGCATGTGCTTTTGTAAGTAAAATTTTATTGGAATAGAGCCATACTTCTTCTTTTACATATAATCTATGTATGACTTCACACTATAAGGCAAAGTTGAATAACTGTGATAGACACTAGCTGATCCCTCAAACCTATAATACTTTCAGGCCATATATAGAAAAAGCTTCCCTTACTCAGGTCTAAATTTTTGTCATAAATAATAAGGAAACTTGATTCAAAGCAGGATTTTAGAAGTCAAGCGTTATAAGAAGTGTTCTTTTGTTTTGTTGTTGTTGTTTTGTTTTTACTTCATCAACTTCATATAAGTGAATAAGTTTTATTAAAAAAATACTTGGTTAACATTTATTATAGGCAGAGCTTATATCTACTGTTTGTTCTTTATCCACAAGAACTAAGATGCTATGTCATCTTCCAAAATTCCATTTTGACCACATTATTCTCTGCTTTGAAAATTCCCATCATTGATGGGCCAGAAATCTGAAAGTCAAACACTTCCCAGCTGGTGGCAGCTATGAGAAAAGACTTCACAGATATCCAAACACAGGGACCATAATTTACTGAGAGCCTAAACTGCTGAGCTAATATCTATGGCTGATTTTGCACTGAGGCCATGGTTCCCATGGGCTCTTCTAGCCAGTGACTGAGTTCAGCATCTATTCTAAGGCAGACTTTTTCCTACAAAATGTATGTTCCTCAGATGCTTGCTTTGGCTTGAGGATTCCTTGAAGGGATTGTCAAACATTCTTTAGATTGCATGGTGGTCTAGGATGCTTATACCCAAACTTCCTTCCTTCTTTCCTTCACTCAAAGTCAGACTTGCATCAAGATCTGACAGCTCTGCCAGGCTTACATGGATTCCTCCTCATTTTTCTTTCACAGGCATTTCCTATTACATTCTAATATCACTATCTCTACCTGTCTAATCTCTACATCTCAAGACCCTTAGCAATCTTTCCATATATAACCTTAATTATCCTTTGCCATGTAATTAATATATTCCCCCAAACTTAAAAATCTTTTGCACAACAAAGGAAACCATAAACAAAATGAAAATGCAACCTAAGGAAAGGGAGAAAATATTTGCAAATAATGCGACCAACAAGGGATTAATCTCCAAAATATACAAATAGCTCATACAGCTCAATATCAAAAAAACAAACAACACAATCAAAAAATGGGCAGAAGTTCTGAACAAACATTTCTCCAAAGAAGACATACGGATGGCCAACAGACACATGAAAAGATGTGCAAATCATTAATTATTAGAGAAATGCAATTAAAAACTATAACAAAGTATCACCTCACAGCAGTCAGAATAGCCATCATCAAAAATTCTACAAATGATAAATGCTGGCAAAAGTGTGGAGAAAAATAAACCCTGTTACACTATTGGTGGAAATGTAAATTGGTAGAGCCACTATGGTGAACAGTATGGAGGGTCCCTAAAAAACTAAAAATAGAGTTACCATATGATCCTGTAATCCCACTCCTGGGCATATATCTGGAGAAAACTGTAATTCAGAAAGACATATACACCCTACTGTTCATTACAGCACTATTTACAGTAGCCAAGACATGGAAGAAACCTAAGTGTCCATTGACAGATGAATGTATAAAAAAGATGCAGAGTACATATGAAATGGAATATTACTCAGCCATAAAAAAGAATGAAATAATGTCATTTGCAGCAATAAGGATGGACCTAGAGATTATCATACTAAGTGAAGTAAGTCAGACAGAGAAAGACAAATATCATATGATATCACTTATATGTGGAATATAAAAAAGAGATATTTATGAACTTATTTACAAAAAGAAAGAGACTCACAGACATAGAAAACAAACTTATGGTTACCAAAGAGGAAAGGGGGGAAGGGATAAATTAGGAGTTTTGTATTAACATATACATGTTACTGTGTATAAATTAGATGACAAATAAGGACCTACTGTTAAAAACAACAACAAACAAGTAAACAAAAACCACACATATTCCTAGGTTCTGAATATTAGGACAGGGATGTCTTTGGTCGCCATTATTCTGCCTACCACAGTATACAACCATCAAAAGAAATAAACTACAGTGGTGTAACCTCATAGGAAAGAATCCTAGCAATAAAATATTAAATGGAAACAATTATCCTCAAAAGATTATATATAACATGCCATCCTTCTTATAAAGAAAGAAAAAAACCTTTAAAAATGTATATACTTAATAAACAATGAAGCATTATAGAAATTGGAGTGTGGGGCACTCTAGTGGTATTGCAAGAAGAGGTGGATGGGGAATAGGGACTGGAATGAGGGAGGTGAAATTTTGGAACACCTGCAGTGATGCCTCAGGTATAGCTTACTTTGTCTTATTCATCACATAATTTTTAACAGTATGGATTTTTAAAGCTGATCATTTTTTGTGATATGGAAAATTTTATACATCCCATAGGAAATTTAAGTCAATATTGCTTCCCTTTAGGTTAAAAAGTACATATATTAAACTTTACATATGTAACTCTACATGTGAAAACAATTATAAGAAAATAAATGGAAAGGTAGATTAGTGAATTTGAAAGCACTGATCTGGGTTTTCAGAGTCAGGCCATACAACATCATCTTGCTGAGTGCTCCCATTGCACTTTGGTGGTTTTCTCAGTGATATTAATCTGATTTTGGCCTGAGTGAATTTATAGATAAGATTATGATTGACTTTGATTTTCAATTTAGTGTTTTTCCTTTGAACAATCATGCACAGGAGAGTATCTCTATACTGTGGTGTGAGAGGCAGGACTAAATGGGACCATGTGTTAACTCTCTCTTCACAACATCTGAACATAGATTCATCTATGCTAATAAGTATTTCAGAAACTGAGCAGGAAATCATTCATATATATAAGAATCAAGATATTTTGTTCAGAATGGAGATATCAATTCAATTTACTGGTCACTTAAGAGGTCTGGGCACCCTAAATTATTTTATAGCACCTTGTACACATATCATATATCATGCTTTTCAGTGTCTTCTCAGATCCATCATCTTATTAGGGCTACCCTGTGATCTTGTATGATAGTTGAAAAAGCATAATTAGTGCCATTCTACAGATGAGGATGCTGAGATATGACAAGATTAAATAACTCATATGAGTATAAACCTCATCATCTGATGATGATAGAGATTATACTAGAATTCAAGTCTTCAAAATCCTAGCTATATTAATTAAATTAATGCTTGTTGCAACAAATATCAAAATTCATAATAGCTAACATATGATAGAAGTTCCTCACTTGGATAAAGTCCAAAGTAGGTGCTCCTAATTGGCAGGCAATTTTCTCCAAGTGTGAATTAGGGACACAGACTTTACCAGTAGCTTCCAAATTCATTGTCTTTATCTGCATCAAGCAAGTGTAAGAGTAAATAATATGGAAGATTTATACAAGCCAGGCCCAGAAGTGGCATGCATCACTTCCACTCACATTACATTTGTAGAACTCAGTTTAATGCCAAGAAAAGTCTGGGAAATATCATCTAGTTGTGTCCCCAGAAAGAAGAAACTGTTCACAAGTTTAGTGAGCAGGTAGTCTATTTTTGCCATACGAGCCAAGCACTCTTTTCACTATTCCAAGTTATGACACAGGTTAATTTATATCCATTTCCCCCCCCAAATTCATGAAACTCTGAAGACTGATAAGTTTATTTCCTGTTAGAATCTCTAATAGGCCCAGTGAACATGTTCAATACATGTTATCAATGTTTTTGTTGACACATATCTAAAGGGGGTTCTCCAATAAGGAGACAGGGCTTTTATGTCAACCTTACCATGGTTAACATTGTAATGGCCACCTGAATACAGCTATAGATAAGCATATCGTTTCTACTCACAACACTCTGACACCAAATGTGTGTGGTATTTTTTCACACTAATCAATTCTCCAACTCTAAATACAAACTGGGTGACCTATGATTCAACTCAATTCTGCCACTAACTACTAAGAGATGCATAGGATGAAGTATGGTGAAATGGATGTAGGCCTCCATGTCCTCTTCAGGTGGGTCACCTTCCTAGCACCTGGATGTGGTCACCACTCCAGAAGCTTTCCAAACTCTGTTGTTTAGGGTTTTTACAGAAGTTCCATTTCATAGTCATGATCAATTCAATCATTTTTCATTGGTAATGGAACTCATTGTCCTCCCTGGAAGTCTGGGGATAGGGCTGAAAGTTCCAACCCTCTAATCACATGGTTGGACTTTCTGGTGACCAGCCCTCAACTTGAAGTTATCTAGTAGTCCCTCAGCCAAGAGTTATCTCATTAATTTACCAAGGTACTCATCACTCATTCCAAGGATTTTAGGAGCTCTTTTTCAGAAACCAGAGGCAAAGATAAGATTTTTACAACAAAAGATGCTCTTATCATCCCTGTCACTCAGGAAATTTCAAAGGTTTTAGAAGCTTTTTTTGCCAGGAACCATAGACAGAGACTAAATATATATTTCAAATTATCAATATATCACAATATCATACACACACCAGTTTTATAGGTGTTTTATAGATGTTTTATAGATAACATTAATAAGTTAGTTAATGTAAGATGTCTGAAAATGGAAGAAGTTTCTTCATGATGTTGTGTTTAATAACATTGTCTATTTTATTAACCATATTTTATATGTCAGAACCTGAGTTCCAATACTGAGCAGTAAGGTGAGACAAGAGGAAAATGCAATGACATGTTATATCACACAAGGATATGATCTTTTGAAAAAGTTTACCCCACTGCAATTATATCATTGATCTTGACTTTCTTAAGGTATGCTTGAATAAATGAATATTCCATGAACTGCTACAGCTATAACTATCTGTAATTCAGGGATGATATATAGAGAAAATAGTAAAGTGTTGTATGATGCTTTTAACCTCTTCATGGAAATTGGACTGTCAGTGGATTAGATAAAAAACCCATGTAATGTTTCTTGTAAAATCAGAGTCTGATCAAATTCCCTGCAACTGGCAGAGGTCACATATAGGAGTCTGCTCTCCAACCTTAGTTCTTGAGAGCACAGCCTACACCAGCCCATGTACCCAACCAACTCATCATTCTGTACTTCCTCTAGGAGTATTCTGGGTATCTTCTCAGCAGCCTCTGCTTGTTCCCTTGTTCTTCTATTTCTTAGACAGCCACCTCTGCAGAGGCTACCTAAGATCCTAAACCTGTCACAAAAGCAGCAGTAGCCCACGTACCACCATTCATTTTTGGGGGTAAATCATGCTGCTCACCTGAACAGAACCCATGTCTGGTTACTGAGATGCTGCATTCTCATCAACTTTCTAGACTAATCAAGTATTTTTAGGAGCTTTTTAAATGATTAAACTCTTTCTTAAAATGAAAATTTTCATGGAAGTATACTATACAAAATAAATAAGAAGATATCTACCATGCAAAAAAGATAAAGTTGGGTTGTGTTGCCCAGACTTCCACTGCTTAGCTACTACCCTTGTAAATGGCTCCAAAAGATATCACCATATGCTCCCAAGGCATTGTGTTATGGGGTCTAAATCCACTGTATTAATCCAGAGACATGGGTTTGGACCTTGATTTCCTCCCATTCTCTGGAAATTTATAGGCATTCTTTCTCCTGTCCCACACCTCTTTTCAGACTAGTGTTTATACTGATCCCCAGTAACTTGGATGAGGCTTTTGGGCCTCCTTCATGCCCCTCTTACTATGAGAGTAGGCACCATTGTGAATGGACAAATTTCCCAGAACTATGATGCAACTTGAAACTTCCTGCTTCCACATTCTTCCCTGCCTTAATAGGCCATGAAGGTGATTGCTGTTATTTGCTTTCAATGATTCAATGCTCCAGCTTGGATTCTACCTAAGTACATATCAACTTCAAGTGTAGAGAAGTAGCCAGTATATGTGAAAACAGATATGTCCAAATTAGGCATAGTAAGACCTCAAACTGAGATCTCCCTCAATCCTTCATCCTCCACACTAGTTGCAATTTGGCCTGGATGTTATGTTCTTTACACCTGGACCACAAGTTCTTCTAGAAGTTCCTTAGGGTCTCTGTCCATGAGAGTGTTATACATATTGTCACTGGATGCTGAAATAGGTGTTTGCATGACAGAACCCTCTCTTAGCTGCACTCTGTTCAGTGAGATGCAATAGCAAGCCTGATTTTATCCAGTATGTCTATTGAAATGGAGAACTTATGTTGAACCATGAAACCCTGGTCTGAGGAGTCCTCAATGAGGCTACTTAATGGTGGAGGTGACTGCCCAGGACATTGGTCTGCCTTATGTCCAGCACAGCTACCCTGAGTACTGAAAGAAGTAAGATCTTCATACACATATAGCTCAATTCTTTCCATTTGCACTAGGAATTTCACAAGTTGGGTTAAACAACAAGGAGAAAAATGAGGAAAGAGGAGAAGGCTCTGGTACCCTGGTGGCATATTTCAATATGGGGTTTAAGTAGATGTGCTAAAGGAATAAAAGGTATACAAATGCGATATAACAATGTTTGATCCCTTTAAGAGTGGACATGGTAGTTTCCTCTACCCTTATTTCAAATACCTTCTTTTTCTTTTTTACTTGCGGTACGCGGGCCTCTTCACTGTTGTGGCCTCTCCCGTTGCGGAGCACAGGCTCCGGACGTGCAGGCTCAGCAGCCATGGCTCACGGGCCCAGCCGCTCTGCGGCATGTGGGATCTTCCCGGACCAGGGCACGAACCCGTGTCCCCTGCAGCGGCAGGCCGACTGTCAACCACTGCGGCACCAGGGAAGCCCTCAGATACCTTCTTAAATTGTATTATATTGAAGGAGGCTTTCTACCTAAGCCCTATATAAACATACACACATACACATACACAACAGGCTCACACATGTGTGCACATGTGCACATGTTCTTATACAAATAAAATATTAGTTAATATTTGGCATTTTCTATACTTATATGCCGAGCATTGATTTTCATTCTGAATGTGTGAACTTGAGGTTCAACCACTTTAACATCACTCATTATTATTCATGAGATGCATACAGGGTGAGGAGTTTTTACTGAAAATTTTCATTGAGGTCTGATTAAAACAATCAAACTCATTTGACCACTCCATAGTCCTGAAAGTTTTATCTTAGCTTGAAGAATGATAGTTACTGATACTGTGGGGTTTAAAGGGACAAAAATTTTCATTGTTGAGGTGTAGAAAGAAATCAATTTTTATATCTGGAGAAACACAATGAATGATGCATTACTTTAGAACCAAGATTGGAAGGGGGATAGTTATAGAACCATTTTTGCCACCAGATGGTGTTTGTCTGCTTTTGTGTACTAGTTGCAATCAATAAGTTAACACAGGTCTCTGTATGCACAAAGGCAGTGATTCTTAAACATTTTAGAATCATTATAACACATTTTATAGGTTCAGCTAAACATAGGACTCTGGCTAATTATGATTAAACATAATGATACTAAATTTCATATTGATCTTACAACTATCAATGCATGCAGAGAAGCAGTGAGAAGAATGTTTGTAACTAGAAGAAGCATTTTAATTTTTTTTTTTATGGATTCAAGTTATTTATTTGGGGGGGCAGTATCAGGAAGTACCAGTAAGGGAGTGAGAAAGCAGTAGAGAGAAGGGAACCAAGCCAGCCAAGTGTGGGGTAATGAGTAAGTCACTGCTGTGGAACCTGGGGCTCTGTTCCCAGACCCTGTGTGCAGCGTGCCTCAGAGTTGTTCTTGAAGGCTGAGGAAGTCAGCATATTTATCCACCAGCTCTCAGCCTCTCTAGGTAAAGGTTGCTCCTGTGGCACCAACTCCCAGAGCAGCCTGGAGGCCAGAAAATGCTTTGAAACAGAGAGACAATGCAGAAAGCCATCCACGTGGAAAAAACTGTATGGTGACCTCTGGGGTAAGCTGGGGGTGTGGGCAAGGCACTGACCACCTAAGCTATGTCTTTGCTAATCTCTCTCTCTCTCTCTCTCTTTTTTTTTTTAACATCTTTATTGGGGTATAATTGCTTTACAATGGTGTGTTAGTTTCTGCTTTATAACAAAGTGAATCAGTTATACATATACATATGTTCCCATATGTCTTCCCTCTTGCATCTCCCTCCCTCCCACCCTCCCTATCCCACCCCTCCAGGCTGTCACAAAGCACCGAGCCAATATCCCTGTGCCATGCGGCTGCTTCCCACTAGCTATCTACCTTACTACGTTTGTTAGTGTGTATATGTCCATGACTCTCTCTCGCCCTGTCACCGCTCACCCTTCCCCCTCCCATATCCTCAAGTCCGTTCTCTAGTAGGTCTGCGTCTTTATTCCTGCCTTACCCCTAGGTTCTTCATGACATTTTTTTCCCTTAAATTCCATATATATGTGTTAGCATATGGTATTTGTCTTTTTCTTTCTGACTTACTTCACTCTGTATGACAGACTCTAGGTCTATCCACCTCATTAGAAATAGCTCAATTTCATTTCTTTTTATGGCTGAGTAATATTCCATTGTATATATGTGCCACATCTTCTTTATCCATTCATCCGATGATGGGCACTTAGGTTGTTTCCATCTCCGGGCTATTGTAAATAGAGCTGCAATGAACATTTTGGTACATGACTCGTTTTGAATTTTGGTTTTCTCAGGGTATATGCCCAGTAGTGGGATTGCTGGGTCATATGGTAGTTCTACTTGTAGTTTTTTAAGGAACCTCCATACTGCTCTCCATAGTGGCTGAACCAATTCACATTCCCACCAGCAGTGCAAGAGTGTTCCCTTTTCTCCACACCCTTTCCAGCATTTATTGTTTCTAGAGTTTTTAATGATGGCCATTCTGACTGGTGTGAGATGATATCTCATTGTAGTTTTGATTTGCATTTCTCTAATGATTAATGATGTTGAGCATTCTTTCATGTGTTTGTTGGCAGTCTGTATATCTTCTTTGGATAAATGTCTATTTAGGTCTTCTGCCCATTTTTGGATTGGGTTGTTTGTTTTTTTGTTATTGAGCTGCATGAGCTGCTTGTAAATTTTGGAGATTAATCCTTTGTCGGTTGCTTCATTTGCAAATATTTTCTCCCATTCTGAGGGTTGTCTTTTGGTCTTGTTTATGGTTTCCTTTGCTGTGCAAAAGCTTTGAAGTTTCATTAGGTCCCATTGTTTATTTTTGTTTTTATTTCCATTACTCTAGGAGGTGGGTCAGAAAGGATCTTGCTGTGATTTATGTCATAGAGTGTTCTGCCTATGTTTTTCTCTAAGAGTTTGATAATTTCTGGCCTTACATTTAGGTCTTTAATCCATTTTGAGCTTACTTTTGTGTATGGTGTTAGGGAGTGATCTAATCACATACTTTTACATGTACCTGTCCAGTTTTCCCAGCACAACTTATTGAAGAGGCTGTCATTTCTCCACTGTACATTACTGCCACCTTTATCAAAGATAAAGTGTCCATATGTGTGTGGGTTTATCTCTGGGCTTTCTATCCTGTTCCATTGATCTGTATTTCTGTTTTTGTGCCAGTACCATACTCTCTTGATTACTGTAGCTTTGTAGTAAAGTCTGAAGTCAGGGAGCCTGATTCCTCCAGCTCCTTTTTTCGTTCTCAAGATTGCTTTGGCTATTCGGGGTCTTTTGTGTTTCCATACAAATTGCGAAATTTTTTGTTCTAGTTCTGTGAAAAATGCCAGTGGTAGTTTGATAGGGATTACATTGAATCTGTAGATTGCTTTGGGTAGTAGAGTCATTTTCACAATGTTGATTCTTCCAATCCAAGAACATGGTATATCTCTCCATCTATTTGTATCATCTTTAATTTCTTTCATCAGTGTCTTATAATTTTCTGCTTACAGGTCTTTTGTCTCCTTAGGTAGATTTATTCCTAGATATTTTATTCTTTTTGTTGCAATGGTAAATGGGAGTGTTTTCTTGATTTCACTTTCAGATTTTTCATCATTAGTATATAGGAATGCCAGAGATTTCTGTGCATTAATTTTGTATCCTGCCACTTTACCAAATTCATTGATTAGCTCTAGTAGTTTTCTGGTAGCATCTTTAGGATTCTCTATGTATAGAATCATGTCATCTGCAAACAGTCACAGCTTTACTTCTTCTTTTCCAAATTGGATTCCTTTTATTTCTTTTTCTTCTCTGATTGCTGTGGCTAAAACTTCCAAAACTATGTTGAATAAAAGTGGTGAGAGTGGGCAACCTTGTCTTCTTCCTGATCTTAGTGGAAATGCTTTCAGTTTTTCACCATTGAGGATGATGTTTGCTGTGGGCTTGTCATATATGGCCTTTATTCTGTTGAGGAAAGTTCCCTCTATGCCTACTTTCTGCAGGGTTTTTATCATAAATGGGTGTTGAATTTTGTCAAAAGCTTTCTCTGCATCTATTGAGATGATCATATGGTTTTTCTCCTTCAATTTGTTAATATGGTTTATCACATTGATAGATTTGTGTATATTGAAGAATCCTTGCATTCCTGGAATAACCCCACTTGATCATGATGTAGGATCCTTTTAATGTGTTGTTGGATTCTGTTTGGTAGTATTTTGTTGAGGATTTTTGCATCTATGTTCATCAATGATATTGGCCTATAGTTTTCTTTCTTTGTGACATCCTTTTCTGGTTTTGGTATCAAGGTGATGGTGGCCTCGTAGAAGGAATTTGGGATGCTATATTTTGGAAGAGTTTGAGAAGGATAGGTGTTAGCTCTTCTCTAAATGTTTGATAGAATTCGCCTATGAAGCCATCTGGTCCTAGGCTTTTGTTTGTTGGAAGATTTTTAATCACAGTTTCAATTTCAGTGCTTGTGATTGGTCAGTTCATATTTTCTATTTCTTCCTGATTCAGTCTTGGCAGGTTGTGCATTTCTAAGAATTTGTCCATTTCTTCCAGATTGTCCATTTTATTGGCATAGAGTTGCTTGTGGTAATCTCTCATGATCTTTTTTATTTCTGCAGTGTCAGTGGTTACCTCTCCTTTTTCATTTCTAATTCTATTGATTTGAGTCTTCTCCCTTTTTTTCTTGATGAGTCTGGCTAGTGGTTTATCTATTTTGTTTATTTTCTCAAAGAACCAGCTTTTAGTTTTATTGATCTTTGCTATTGTTTCCTTCATTTCTTTTTCATTTATTTCTGATCAGATTTTTATGATTCCTTTCCTTCTGCTAGCTTTGGGGTTTTTTTGTTCTTCTTTCTCTAATTGCTTGAGGTGCAAGGTTAGGTTGTTTATTCAAGATGTTTCCTGCTTCTTAAGGTGGGCTTGTATTGCTATAAACTTCCCTCTTAAAACTGCTTTTGCTGCATCCCATAGGTTTTGGGTCGTTGTGTCTCCATTGTCATTTGTTTCTAGGTATTTTTTTATTTCCTCTTTGATTTCTTCAGTGATCACTTCATTATTAAGTAGTGTATTGTTTAGCCTCCATGTGTTTGTATTTTTTACAGATCTTTTCCTGTAATTGATATCTAATCTCATGGCGTTGTGATCGGAAAAGACACTTGATATGATTTCAATTTTCTTAAATTTACCAAGGCTTGATTTGTGACCCAAGACATGATCTATCCTGGAGAATGTTCCATGAGCACTTGAGAAAAATGTGTATTCTGTTGTTTTTGGATGGAGTGTCCTATAAATATCAATTAAGCCCATCTTGTTTAATGTATCATTTAAAAGCATTTTAATTTTAAAGGATAATGGGGACAGTTTTTAGTGGAACATCAGGCAGAAATTTGAATTCTCCCAGTTCACTTTCATCATGTAGGAAATGGATTCTCTTTTTCCTTTCAGACTATTAGACATTAATTATAGACTATGTCTAATATTCTGAAGTACATAGCCAGCAAAATTGTATTCAAGTATCTTGAAAATAAAAAGAAGAAAAAATTTATTTTCTCAATATTTTCTTAGAACTGTAAACCTAGTAACTAATAAAATTTAAAATTGTTTCTACTTCCTTGAATGTTTACCATTCAATAAAAGAGACAGATGAACTGTACTGAATTCATCAAATACAAAAACTATAAAATGTTATTTTTGAAAAGGACATACATTGGATTGAAAAAAAAGCACTGTGGTTCAGAATGCTTACCACCATGCTATGTGACTTTGTACCCAAACTCTTAACTAGACTGAGTATTTGTATCCTCACCAAGATTTCAAAGAAGAGGGTATAAAATTTTCTGAAGTTTCTTATAGCTCTAAAAATTATATGATACTATTACCTTATTAAATTGCACAGCTGTTTGAGAGGAAGCTGCATTATACAAATGGGAAATGAGATTGCTCATGGAAGCCAAAGCTGCATTTGATGATTCACTCATTTCCAGTCATTTCATCTGCAGATCCACTGACTGATGTAGATACTTTATATATTCTCAAAGCCATCAGATGGTGCAACATATATAAAGACCTCTCTCTCAATTATGAGTTATGTGTTCAACTGAACTTGAGGAGACAATAAATAATGAAAACATTTGTACTATGTGAGGAAGGGCACTTTTCTTTACAAGAATAGATAAATGAAGTATTTTTATTGTCAAATTGTTAACTTCTCTGAAAAATATTGTGCACTGGTGTTACTAAGTTGATTAGAAATCATTGGGAAATTATAGTGTATGAGATGCATAAAGAATATATAATCCTTTCTTAGAGCCTCAGATAACTTCATAGAGCTTTTGTCTTCAAGAAGTTTCAAAAACTTTTAGAAGATTTTAAATGTCACAATTGATTCATTCTCCTTTCTTCTCTATCAGTTTGATTTGCTACCAGAGTTGCCTGTGCCAGGTTAGAGAGGTGACCAACAAAGTACATGGCCTCAACAAGGTCAAAGAATTAACAAAACTGTATTCACTGTAAATATAGCCCAATTTCTCAGTATTATCAGGTTTCTTTCAGTGTGGCCTTAGGGACTTATCAATTCCATCAACTGTAGGACTCATTTTAGGGATATATTTATAAAAGTAGGTAAACAACAAAGGAGAAACCTCTACTACTCTTCATGCTGTGCTTTAATATCCTCATCTATAAAATAGATCTATTGATATTCCCATGAAAATATTAAATATGTCGAATAGTAAGACTAAACTATTGGAATTATATCGATTTCATATTGTAGTTTACTGTGAGCATTGCATTTTATTCTCATTCTGCTTTATTGTTTTTAAAGAGATATTTACACACCTTTATTCACAACAGAACTATTTAGCCCAGAATGGGAGTTTCCCAAGTGTCCATCGGTGGGTGAATTGATAAATAAAGTGGGTTACATACATATGATGGACTACTTTCAGCCTTTGCAAGGAAGGAGGATTTCTTGCTACATGCTGCAACATGGATGAAACTTGACAAAATTAAGCTAAGAGAAACACCTCAGTCACAAAAAGACAAATTTCACTTATACGAAGTATCTAAAGTACTGAAATTCATAGAAAAGGAAAGTAAAATAGTGGTTATGAGGGGCTGGGAAGATGAGGTAAAGGAGAGTTACTGTTTAAGGAAGTTGAGTTTCAGATTTGCAAGATAAAAATGTTCTTATACTTAACACTTCTAAACTGTGAGCTTAAAAATGGTTAAGATGATAAATTTTATATGATGCATACTTTAACACCATAACAAAGAAGAAAATTAGTATATGTAGATCGATAAAACAAATATTGCAAAATATTAACTGTTGAATATAGGTAGTAGGTAAATGGGATTTCATTGTATCATTCTTTCAATTTTTCTGTATTTTTGAAAATTAAAAAAATCAAAGGTTGAAAAGAAAAAAGGACATATTGTATGATTCTACTTATATGAAATTTTTGGACTAGAAACATTTAAAGAGACAGAAAAAAAAATAGAGATTGCCAGGGACTGAGTCAGAGGGAGAGTTTGAGGTGACGAAAAATAGGTGGAAGCAGAATGTGGTGATGACTGCATAACAATGTGAATGTAAACATGCCACAAAAATTTCACACTTTAAAAACATTATAATTGCAATTCCTGTGTTATACATTTTACCACAATTTTAAGAAGTAAAATTAGCATACGGTAAGCATATCATTCCTTTTATAGAATTTCAATACCAACTTTTCCAGTTTCAAAATAGTAAGTTCAATATATTTTTCCACGTTAATTTTTTAAATCTTTTATTGGAATACAGTTGCTTTACAATGTTGTGTTTCTACTGTACAGCAAAGTGAATCAGCTCTATGTATACATATATCCCCTCTTTTTTGGATTTCCTTCCCATTTATGTCACCACAAAGCATTGAGTAGAGTGGCCTGTGCTATAGTGTAGGTCCTTATTAGTTATCTGTTTTATACATAGTATCAATAGTATATATATGCCAATCCCAATCCCCCAATTCATCCCACCCACCTTTCCTCCTTGGTATCCATATGTTTGTTCTCTATGTCTGTATTTCTGTTTGTAAAAAATTCATATATACCAATTTTTTCAGATTCCTCATATATGAGTTAATATATGATATTTGTTTTTCTCTTACTTACGTCACTCTGTATGACAGTTTCTAGGTTCATCCACGACTCTACAGATTAAACAATTTCATTCCTTTATTTGGCTGAGTAAAATTTAATTGTATATATATACCACATCTTCCATATGCATTCCTCTGTTGATGGATATTTAAGTTATTTCCATGTCCTGGTTATTGAAAATAATGCTGCAATGAACATTGGGGTGCATGTGTCTTTTTGAATTATGGTCTTCTCTGGGTATATGCCCAGGAGGTGTATTGCTGGGTCACATGGTAGTTCTATTTTTACTGTTTTAAGGAACCTCCATACTGTTCTCCATAGTGGCTGTAGCAATTTACATCCCCACCAACAGTGTAAGATGGTTCCCTTTTCTCCACACCCTCCCCAGCATTTATTGTTTTTAGATTGTGTGATCATGGCCATTCTGGCCAGTGTGAGGTGACACCTCATTGTAGTTTTGATTTGTATTTCTCTAATAATTACTTATGTTGAGCATCTTTTCATGTGTTTGTTGGCCATCTATATTTCTTCTTTAGAAAAATATCTATTTAGGCCTTCTGCCCGTTTTTTGATTGTTTTTTTCTCTCCTTTTTTTTTTGATATTGAGCTGCATGAGCTGTTTGTATATTTTGGAGATTAGTCCTTTGTCCATTGCTTTGTTTGCAAATATTTTCTCCCATTCTGAGTGTTGTCTTTCAATCTTGTATATGGTTTCCTTTGCTATGCAAAACCGTTTAAGTTTAATTAGGTCTCATTTGTTCATTTTTGTTTTTATTCTCATTACTCAAGAAGGTGGGCCAAAAAAGATCTTGTTGTGATTTATGTCAAAGAGTGTTCTGCTTATGTTTTCCTCTAAGAGTTTTATAGTGTCTGGCCTTACATTTAGGTCTTTAATCCATTTTGAATTTATTTTTGTGTATGGTGTTAGAGAGTGTGCTAATTTCATTATTTTACATGTAGCTATCCAGTTTTCCCAGCACCAATTATTGAAAAGGCTCTCTTTACTCCATTGTATGTTCTTGCCTCCTTTGTCATAGATTAGGTAACCATAGGTGTGTGTGTTTATCTCTGGGCTTTCTATCTTGTTCCATTGATCTATATTTCTGTCTTTGTGCCAGTATCATACTGTCTTCATTACTGTAGCACTGTAGTAGAGTCTGAAGTCAGGGAACCTTATTCCTCCAACTCAGTTTTTTTTTTTTTTCCTCAAGATTGCTTTTGCTATTCAAGGTCTTTTGTGTTGTCATACAAATTGTGAATTTTTTTGTTCTAGTTCTGTGAAAAATGCCATTGGTAATTTGATAGGGATTGCATTGAGTCTGTAGATTGCTTTGGGTAGTAGTCATTTTCACAATATCGATTCTTTCAATCTAAGAACATGGTGTATGTCTCCATCTTTTTGTGTTGTCTCTGATTTCTTTCATCACCATCTTATAATTTTTTGCATAAAGTTTTTTTGACTCCTTAGGTAGGTTTATTCCTAGGTATTTTATTATTTTTGTTACAATGGTAAATGGGATTGTTTCTTTAATTTCTCTTTCTGATCTTTTGTTGTTAGTATACAGGAGTGCAAAAGATTTTTGAGCGTTAATTTTGTATCCTGCAACT
Source organism: Aethalodelphis obliquidens (assembly GCF_003676395.1). Taxonomy (NCBI): domain Eukaryota; kingdom Metazoa; phylum Chordata; class Mammalia; order Artiodactyla; family Delphinidae; genus Aethalodelphis; species Aethalodelphis obliquidens. Next base: position 21,693,134 of record NW_020837976.1, on the reverse strand, counting down.
TTGCTAAATTCATCGATTAGCTCTAATAGCTTTCTGTTACTACATTTAGTATTTTCTATGTGTAGTATCATGTCATTTGCAAACAGTGACAGTTTTATTTCTTTTCCAATTTGGCTTCATTTTTCTTCTCTGATTGCTGTGGCTAGGACTTCCAAAACTATGTTGAATAATAGGGGTGAGTAGTAGTCTACTACCTGTAGTAGTCTCATATGATCTTGTGTATTTCTGCAGTGTCAGTTGTAACTTCTTCTTTGTTTCTAGTTTTACTGATTTGAGTCCTCTCCCTCTTTTTGGATGAGTCTTGTTAAAGGTATATCAATTTTGTTTTTCATCTCAAGGAACCAGCTTTTAGTTTTATTGATCTTTGCTCTTTTTATTTTTTAAATTTCTGTTCTGATCTTCATGATTTCTTTCCTTCTACTAACTTCGGGTTTGTTTGTTCTTCTTTCTCTAGTTGCTTTAGGTGTAAGATTAAATAATTTATTTGAGATTTTTCTTGTTTTTGAGGTAGGATTGTGTGGCTATAAACTTCCTTCTTAGAACTGCTTTTGCTGCATCCCATAGGTTTTAGGTCATCAAGTTTTCATTGTCATATGTTTCTAGGTATTTTTTGATTTCCTCTTTGATTTCTTCAGTGATCTCTTGGTTATTTCATAGCATGTTGTTTGGCTTTCACGTGTTTGTAATTTTTACGATTTTTTAAACTGATTTATAACCTTATTGCTTTGTGGTTAGAAAAGATGTTTGATGGGATTTCAATTTTCTTAAATTTACTGAGGCTTGATTTGTGACCCAAGATATGATCTATCCTGGAAAATGTTCCATGTGCACTTGAGAAGAATGTGTATTCCACTGCTTTTGGATGGAATGTCGTATAAATATCAATTAAGTCTATCAAGTGTAATGTGTCATTTAAGGCTATGATTCCTTATTAATTTTTTGTCTGGATGATCTATCCATTGGTGTAAGTGGAAAATTTCCCCATTTATGGGTGTTAGTATTTGCCTTATGTATTGAGGTGCTCCTATGTTAGGTACATAAATATTTACAATTGTTATATCTTCTTCTTGGATTGATCCCTTGATCCTTATGTAGTGTCCTTCCTCGTCTCTGTGACAGTCTTTATTTTAAAGTCTATTTTTTTCTGATATGAGTATGGCTACTCCAGATTTTTTTGATTTCTATTTGCATGGAATACCTTTTTCCATTCCCTCACTTTCAGTCTATATGTGTCCCTAGGTCTGAAGTGGGTCTCTTGTAGACAGTATATACATGGGTCATGTTTTTGTATCCATTCAGGAAGTTTGTGTCTTTTGGTTTCTGCATTTAATTCATTTACATGTAAATTAATTATTGCCATGAATATTCCTCTTGCCATTTTCTTAATTATTTGGGGTTTCTTTTTGTAGGTCTTTTTCTTCTCTTTTGTTTTCTGCCTAGAGAAGTTCTTTTATCATTTGTTACCAAGTTGGTCTTGTGGTGCTGAATTCTCTTAACTTTTGCTTGTCTGTAAAGCTTTTGATTTCCCCATCAAATCTGAATGACAACCTTTCTGGGTAGAGTAATCTTGGTTGTAGGTTTTTCCCTTTCATCACTGTAAATATATCATGCCACTCTCTTCTGACTTGCAGAGTTTCTGCTGAAAGATCAGCTGATAACCTTATGGGGATTCCCTTGTATGTTATTTGATGCTTTTCCCTTGCTGTTTATGATAATTTTCTTTGTATTTAATTTTTGTTAGCTTGATTAATATGTGTCTCAGCATGTTTCTTTGGATGTATCCTGTTGGGACTCTCTGTGCTTCCTGGACTTGATTGACTATTTCCTTTCCCATGTTAGGGAATTTTTCAACTATAATCTTTTCAAATATTTTCTCAGACCCTTTCTCTTTCTCTTCTTCTTCTGTGACCCCTATAATTAGATTATTGGTGCATTTAATGTTGTCCCAGAGGTCTCTGAGACTGTCCTCAATTCTTTTAATTCTTTTTTTTTTTTATTCTCCTCTGTGGCAGTTATTTCCACCTTTCTATCTTCCAGGTCACTTATCTGTTCTTCTGCCTCAGTTATTCTGCTACTGATTCCTTCTAGTGTATTTTTAGTTTTACTTATTGTGTTCATCACTGTTTACTTGTTCTGTAGTTCATCTAAGTCCTTGTCAAATGTTTCTTATATTTTCTCCATTCTATTTCCAAGATTTTGGATCATATTTACTACCATTACTCTGAATTCTTTTTCAGGTAGATTGCCTATTTCTTCTTCCTTTATTTGGTCTTGTGGGTTTTTACATTGCTCCTTCGTCTGTAACATAATTGTCTCTTGTCTCATTTTGTCTGACTTACTGTGTTTGAAGCCTCTGTTTTTGAAGGCTGTAGGTTATAGTTCCTCTTTCCTCTGGTGTCTGTCCCCAGTGGGTGAAGTTGTTCCAGTGGCTTGTGTAGGTTTCCTGGTTGAGGGACTGATGCCTGAGTTCTGGGGGGTGGAGCTGGATCTTTTCCCTCTAATGGGCAGGGCCACATCAGGCAGTGTGTTTTTGGTGTCTGTGGGGTTAGCCAGTCTACATGCTCATGAGTGGTTTTGTGTTCCTTTGTTGCTTATTTTGTGTGGGGCCTTTTGCACTGGAGCCTGCAGGCAGTTGGGTGGAGCTGGGTCTTGTAGTTGAGATTGAGACCTCTGGGAGAGTTGTCACTAATTGATATTCCCTGTGGCCAGGAATTCTCTGACGTTCCAGCATTCTGGACTCAGAGCTCCCACTCCAGGGTCTCAGGCCCAACCCCTGGTCTGGGAACTAAGACCACACAAGCCACACATGTTGGTAGAAAAGGGGAAAAAAAGAAAAGAAACATGAAAAATATAAAGAAGGGCCAGAAGAACACAAATGAAAGCAAACAAACAAAACCCAAGACAAATAGCAAAGACAAAACAAATAGCTAAATCAACGATTAAAAACAAACAAACAAACAGACAAACAAAACCCCAGACAAATGGTAGAAGCAAAACTAAACAAACAAAAACAAAAAATCAAACCCAAACACATACAAAATAAGAAACAAAAACAAAAACAGAGAAAACAAAAAACAAGAGACCAACCAGGCAAATAAAAGAATCCCCAAACAAAATGAAACAATTAAAAAACAAAACTCACAAAAATAAAAAATAATAAAAGAAACAAAAACAGAATGCAAACTGAAGGAAAAAAATGAACAAAACAAAACAAACACAAAAGTGATAGAAAAAAGATGATAAAAAGATAAGAACAAATAGAACAAAGGAAAAAGAGATAAAAACAAAGTAGAACAAAAGAAAGGAAAAAAACTAAGGAAAAAACACAGAACAACAGAAAAGTAACATAGAAATAGAAATATAAAAAAAGTTTTTTTAAATTAAAAAGAACTAAATAAATATAAAAACAAATAAAAATCCCCACAACAAAAGAAATCATAAAAAAATAGTAATAATTATATTTTCCTGGGTCTCTGCTATCAGTGTCCTTACTCCCACTGTTAGTCACAGCCAAACTCTGCCTCCCCAGAATGCCCTCCAAAACCTCTAGGTTGGCCTCTGGTCCCCCTGTGGGCACTGTGGAGGAAGCTCAGACTCTGAGCTGGCCAAAATCCAACATGTTCTAGTCCCCAAAGTCCATGGTTGCTAGGGCTAGAGTGGTTTCAGTTGTGGGAACACTCATTGTCCATTCAGATATTCCATAGATGCAGGGTTTACCAAGCTGATTGCAGTGATTTAATCTGCAGTTTGTGTAGCTGCACAGAAAGATTTTTGTTCCTCTTCCTTAGTCACCATATCCCTGGGGCTCATCTGTGGTTTTAGTCCCACCTCTTCCTGTTGGCCACTCACAGCAGTCTGCTCCTGAGGCTGCCCTGGAGCACTCGAGCCTTCCCTGATGATGACAGGGTGCTCAGGTGGCACAACTCACTGGGTCATGGGAAAGCCAGTGGCCACAGGTGTGAGAGATCCAGCACTAGTGGGAGCCTTTCCTAGTGCCTGGAGCCCAGTGCAAGAAGGTCAGCCCTGGTGGGGGCTTTTATTAGTGTCTGGTGGCAGGTGTGAGAAGGCCAGCCCTGGTGGGGTCTTTTTCTAGTGCCTGGCAGGGAAGGGGGCTGACACGTGGGGAGAAAGAGGTTTCAATGGTGGCTCCACCCACTGCACATTACTCAACCCTGTCACCTTGCTTCTGTGGCAGTCTCAGTTTCCTGCACAAGCATTCCCAGTTGGGGATTACCTCCCTCCATCCCCTCAGCCTGTCTCCTCACAGACAACAGCAGTCTTCCCCCTGGGATTGCTCTCCAATCCCCACATTCCAGCTCTCAGACCCCTGTGCACCAGCAGACACACATCCTGGTATGCACCATGCAGGGCTGTGGTACAGACCATCTATGTAGGTCTCTCTCTGTCCTGTCTGCCACAGACTGGCCGTTTCACCCTCCTCTGACAGCCTCAGTTGCTCCCCTTCTGTCCTAACTAATTTCCCCATTGGTGAGGGGGCTTCCCCAGATGTGTGAACGTCTCCTCTGCCTCAGCTCCCTCCCAGGGAGGCATATCCCATCCTGCTTCCTCTCTTCTTCTTTTTCCCTTCTTTCTTTCACCCTACCTGGTTATGCAGGGATCTCCCCTGTCCTTTCCAGTGTCCAAGGTCTTCTGCTAGTGTTCGGCCAGTGTTCTGTGAGAATTGTTCCATCTGTAGATGTACTCCTGATGCATTTGTGGAGAGAGATGAACTCCATGTCCCCCTACTCCTCTGCCATCATGGTTTCCTCCCCATTCTGCTTTATTTAGAGATAAATATTGTGCCCACTGTTCTCAATGACCTTCGCAAACTTTTCCTCCCGAACAATTATAATGATTATGCTTGGGTTTTGTGTTTTGGAAATATTCATTGCTGTACATGAAAGAATGTTGTCATTTTAGGTTGATAAAATCATCATAAATAAGCATATCATTTTAGATTACTTGTTCAGGGTTTTGAAGTAACCAAGACAATAATAGTGTAAGATTTTTAATATATTAATCTATTATGTATTTTTTGAATTATAAAAAGACACATTGTCTAATAAAATAAAAAATAAAATCAAAATAACAGGAATAGGACAGAAACACAATATGTTCTACATGTTACAGAAATATGGTGTGCAAGAGGCATCTGTACCATTTAGTGATGTAGAAAAATAAAAAGAGAATATATTTTATTTTTCTAACACTGTGGCTCAGGGTCAAACCCCAATAAATAATGACACAAAGTAAACTAAAGCAAGTGTCATAACATCACAATTGGATGTAAAATTATACAAAGATTGGATGAGTGTGGCTAAGTCTACAGAGACCTGAAAAGAGAAAATGCAGTTCATGGTACATGTACAGATACCATATTACACATGTAAGTTGCTGCTCATGCAGATAAAGAAACATTATTCATAAGTTCACAAAGCCCATTTGAAATATAGAATTAGTCAAAATGCAAGACTACATGTAGCAGGCATGCAGTGATGCAGATATATATGTGAAGATGTGCTTTGGAAATAGAATTCTCAACTGGCTTACCCGGTTCAGAATATATTTTTAAGTGGATGAAAATGTTGACTTGTTAAATTGAAATATAGTTGATGTACAGTATTATGTTAGTTTTAGGTGTATTATATAATTATTTGACATTTGCATCAGTATGAAATGACCACCATGATAAGTCTAGTAACCATTGTTCCTCATCAAAGCTATTACAATAATATTGAGCATATTTCTTATGGTGTATATTACATCCCCATGACATTTATTATATGATTGGCAGATTGTACCTCTTAATCCCTTTCACCTATTTTGCTCACCCCCCCACAACTTTTTTCCTGGCAACTAACTACATGTTTGTTCTCTGTATCTATGAGTTTTTTTGTTTTTCCTCTTTAGATTTCACATATAAGTGAGATCATACAGTATTTGTCTTTCTCTGTCTGACTTACTTCATTTAGCATAATACTTTCTAAATCCATCCATGTTGTCCCAAATGGCAAGATTTCATTTTTCTTATGGCTGAGTAATATTTCATTATATATATATATATATATATATATATATGTGTATATATATATATACACACACATATATATATATATATATATATGTGTACCACTTCTCCTTTATCCATTCATCTGTTGATGGACACTTTGGTTGCTTCCATATCTTGGCTATTGTAATTAATGCTTCAATGAACATTGGGGTGCATATATCATTTCAAATTTTTGATTTCATCTAGTAAATATCCAGAAGTGAAATTATTGGATCATATGGCAGTTCTATCATTAATTTTTTGTGGAATCTCAATATTTTTATTTCACAGTAGCTATACCAATTTACAAAGCCACCAATAGTTCAAGAGGGTTTCTTTCCTCCACATTGTGCCAACACTTGTTATCTGTTGTATTTTGCTGATAGTCATTCTGACAAGTGTGAGGTGGTATCTCATCATGGTTTTGATTTGTATTTCTCTGATGATTTATGATGTTGAGCAAATTTTCATGTGTCTTTTGGCCATCTTTGAAGGAGTGTCTATTAAGGCCTTCTGCTCACTTATTGAGTTGTTTTTGTTTTTTCTTAATTTTCAGTTGCATGAGTTTTTTGTAAATTCTGAATATTAAACCCATATCAGATATATCATTTGTAAATATCTTCTCCCATTTAGTAGGAGAATTTGCCTTTTATTTTGTTGATTGTTTCCATCACAAAATAAAAGTTTTTTAGTTTGATTTAGTTCCATTTGCTTATTTTTCCTTTTGTTGCCACTGCCTGAAGAGGCATATCAAAAAAAATATTGCTAAGACTGATGTCAAAGGGCATACTGCCTATGTTTTCTTCTAGATTTACAGATTCAGGTCTCACATCTAAGTCTCATGGTTTAATCTCACATTTAAGAATATGGTGTCAGAAATTAGTCCCATTTGATTCTTTTGCATGTACATGTCCAATTTTCCTAACACAATTTATTGAAGAAGCTATCTCTTCCTAACTGCATATTTCTGCCTCCTTTGTCATAGATTAATTGACCATATAAGCATGGGTTTATTTCTGGGCTGTCTATTTTGTTCCTTTCATCTATGTGTCTGTTTTTGTGCCAGTACCACACAAATTTTTTTTGATGACTGAGTTGTAGAATAGTTTGAAATCAGGGAATGTGATGCTTCCAACTTTGTTTTCTTTCCCAAGATTTTTTTGCTACTCAAAGTCTTTTGTGATTCCATACAAATTTTAGAGTTATCTGTTCTGGTTCTGTGAAAGATGCCTTGCTATTTTGATAGGGATTTCTGTATACTACCTTGTACAGTATGGTCATTTAAACAATATTCATTTTTCAAATCCAGGAGCATGGGTTATCTTTCCATTTGTTTGTGTCATTTCATTTCCAATTTCTTTCATTATTGAAATACATTCTCAAGTACAAGCCTTCTAACATCTTGGTTAGATTGTTTCCTAGCTATTTTATTCTTTTTGATGCAATTGTAAATGAGATAGTTTTCTTAATTTCTCTTTCTGATTGTTTGCTGTTAGTGTATAAAAATGCAACCAATTTCTTTATATTTATTTTGTATCTTGCAACATTGTTAAATTCATTTATTAGTTAGAATAGTATTTTGGTAGCATCTTTAAGGTTTTCTATATATAGTATCATGTAATCATGTAACTATTTGCTTTTCCTTTGTTGCTTGTAAGATTCTCTTCTTTTATTTTGCCACTTAAATTGTAAGGGGTCTTGGTGTGGATCCCTTTGAGTCCATTTTGTTTGGAACTCTTCGTGCTTCCTGGACATTAATGTCTGTTTTCTCTCTCAGGTTAGGGAAATTTTCAGCTATTATCTCCTCAGATAAGTTCTCTGCTCCATTTTCTCCCTCTTTTCCTTCTAAGATCCCTATTATGTGAATGTTAGTACACTTACATTGTCTCAGAGGTCTCAAAGGATCCTCATTAAAAAAAAAAAAAGCTTTTTCTTTTACCTTGCTTGAAAGAAAAATTTCCACAACTCTCTTTTCCTGTTTATTGATCTGTTCCTCTGAATCTTTTAATCTACTTTTAATTCCTTTTAGTGTCTTTTAAATATTTTAGTTATTATATTTTCAGCCCTCTTTGGTTCTTTATATTTTCTAACTCTTCTTTAAACTTCTCACTCTGTTCATCCATTCTTCTCCCAAGTTTGATGAGCATCTTTATGATCATTACCTTGAACTCTTCATCCAATAGATTGCTTATCTCTAGTTTGCTTAGTTCTTCTACTGGAGTTTTATCTTTTTCTTGCATTTTGAATATACTCCTCTGACTCCTCATTTTGCCTAATTCCCTGTTATTATGTCTATGCACTATGTAGGTTTGTTATGCTTCCTAATCTTGGGAGAATGGCCTTACATCTATGGGGTCCAGCAGCATAATCTCTTTGGTCACTAGAACTATGGGCACCCCCTATGTGGGCTGTGTGGGCCTCTTGTGTTGGGGCCAACTACTGTGCCTGAGCTGGTAAGCAGAGATAGCATCTGGCCTTGTTGCCTGGCAGGTCTTTCCTCATGTAGGGGCTGCCAGCTTTCTAGTGGTGGGTCTGGGCAACAGGGAAGCTGGCTTTATGTCCTGACAAATCTCAGAGCTGGTGTTGGCCCACTGTGTTTGGGGCTAATCCCCACATGGCTGGCTGCTTAGCCTGGAGAGTCCTGGGTCTGGTGCTGCTGGGCTGTTTGGAGGTAAGTCCCAGGCACTAATAGGCTAGAGGGAGGACCATAAAATGGTTCTTGCCAACACTAGTGTTCTCCTGGTAAAATAAGCTGCAAAAAATGGCCACTGCCAGCATCTATATCCCCAGGGGAAGTTCCAGTTGCCTCCTGCCTCTCAGGGATATTCTCAAAAATCAGCAAATGGAATTGACCTAGGCTCCTTTCAAATTATTGTCCCTGCATTGGGAGTCAGAGTACATGAAATTTTGTTTAGCCCTTTAAGAGAGGAGTCTCTGTTTTCTACAGCCCTCTCACTCTCCTGTACAAAAGCCCTGCTGGCTTTCAAAGGTAGATTTTCTGGGGGCTCATCTTCCTGGCACATAACCCCCAGGATTGAGAGCTCAATGTGGGGCTTGTATCCCTTGCTCTTCACAGAGAACCTCTACATTTGTGGTTATTCTCCCATTTGTAGTTCACCTACCCAAGGGTGTAGGTCTTGACTATACTACTTCTCCACCCCTCCTACCCATCTCATCATGGTTACTTCTTTATATCTTTAGTTTGGAAAATATTTTCTGCTAGTTTTCAGATCATTCTCATCAATAGTTGCTTTGTAAATAATTGTAATTTTGGTGTACCCATGAGAGAAGGTGAGTTCAGGGTCTTCCTACTTTGCCATCTTGACCACCTCCTTGAAACGTTCTGTGTGTCTTTCTTTGTCTCTTATTACAGTCCTTGTTTTAAAGTATAGATTGTCTGATATAAGTATTGCTACCCCAGCTTACCTTTCATTTCCATTTGCATGGGATATCTTTTCCATCCCTTCACTTTCTACCTGTGTGTCTTTAAATCTGAATATTTCTCTTGTAATAATCATATATATGGGTGAGAACGTTATTAACTTTTGAGTATCTACATAAGGAGGTCATTAACTCTACTAAAAGTTAGTAATAAGCCCTAATACTGATAAGGAATCCACAGCAAGGGAGTACTTTGCCTATTTTTCCTGAAACATCACTAGGAGAAATCACAAGGAAGTATGGTTCAAAGGATTTGAACATTGCCTCCTCACAATTTGCCCTCTAAAAATAATTTAATAATCCAATTCTGAAAGGACTGAACAAATTGGCTTCCCAACAGTAAAGGGTACTTCATTTATTGTACATTGTGCCTCAAAAACAAACCTGGTGCATTTATTTAGTTAGACCCAAGTATTTTCCATTGCATGTAGAAAATTAAGAAATAAATTGTACATTTCAAGCAACATGAGTTTTTCTTTTACCCTCACCTTGGGTCAATGTGCCCAATTTGTGTCTTGGAATCTATTATCATTTATCTTTCTCAGATTTTAGTTTTAACTACAGAGTTATTGAAGATCATGCAAAAGAAATAAGGAAAATTACTTTCATCCTTGTTTTCTTGAATGATCTCTTGTCTTTAAGATTCATCTGAGGTTCTCCTAGTTGCTTGATGACTTCAAAATATCCTGACATAGAGAAAAAGTATATGCTCTAATAACAGAAAAAAATTATGTGAAAAATTCATTCAGGGAATTATTAAGACAGGGTAAATTCCTACAAAAGCTTTGTTGTATGTAGTGTACCCACTACGACACTTAAAAGTTTTTCCATCTTTTCCTTACAAAGCTCATGTTGCTTACTTCTTTAGATGGTTTTGCAAATAGTGTAGCTATTAAATTATTTATAGTTCCTGCAGGGAGTAAGTAAAGAAAGTCAATATGACACAGTACTGAATTGAATCTAATCAATCAGATAAGCAAGATCAGGAAAAATCCCAAGAAAGTTAAAATAAAGGTGAGAAAAGTGAAGGGAAAGTAAAGTTTGGGTTGTGCATAAATTCTGTACTCAATGTAGGATGCTGTATTGCAAATATTGAGAGCTCTGAAAGCTTGAAAGATGAAGAAGAAGAAAAAAAGAGAAAATGTAGAAAGTAAATAGACATATATTGAAGACAATTTTGTTTTTAAAAGTTTTTATACCAAAGACAACTCTTGAGTACAATTGCTGTCTTACACTGGTTATCTGGCAGAGAGATGTTGCTACAAAAACAGGGACCAGAGTTAGAATTATCCCCAACACCCTTCTTCTCTTTGTCCTTCATTTTTAAAGAAATAAAAGGGGAAATTTTAAGAAAAGGTTTAGTAGAAAATAATATTATTAAAGTATCAAAATGCAAAACCAGTAGGAGAAGCTTACAGAATTAGATCCCTTCCTTCTCTGAGTCCAGATAGCACTTTTAGTCTAGAACAGGATAATAAAACTTGTTTATCCAATAGAGTATGAGTTTTTCAAGGACAAGGACCATCATTATGCTTCTGTTTTCTAAAATATACCTATGTCTATGTATATGCTCAATAGACACTGTTGATTATGTTTGTTAACTCCATAAACAGAGAAAAGAGGAGTCTAACAAGGGTTTACAATTTTAGAGATGAACTTGGATGATAAATTCATATGGGATGAATAGTCTGGCAAATAACCTAACCCAAACTAGAGATAGCCCCAATTGCTGCTACTAAAATCCTGAAGACCAGTTGGTGTAGTTTCATAATCTCTGGGCAGGGAAGGCATAATTCATGAATGACTGGGTTTGGAAGAGTGTTGGGAATAGCCTGAAATAAAATTCATGTACTCTTGTGAAGGATTTAGAGTAATATAAAGCTATTTTAGACTTCTTACTCTTTCACAGCATAAAATATTTTCAAATAATCAATAGGATAGACTGAGTAAATGAGCATGTCCTTTTATAGCACTTATCACACATTATTGTGATTCTTTGACGGTGTTTATAAGCTTATCTTCCTCACTGGAATGTACACTTCTGTAGTATAACTAAGATATTCTAATTCATCCTACAGTCCCTACAATGGCCCATTGGTAGAGATACTCAGTAAATCCTTATTGAATGTACAACTCAAACAAGTAAAAATATCCTGTGGGTGTTTAAGTTGTACCACAAAATTTCCAACGTTTTAACCATTACTATCCTATACAAACAGTAATAAACTCTAACTTCTGTACTCAATGAACCTATTTAAATCCTTTCTTTAGGGAAAGTATTTGTTGATACAGATTTTATATATATATATATATATATATACACATACATACATATATATATATGATCTGTACTGATACTTTTCTTTTGCTTTATCATGGCTAAACCAGAACAGTGATGAAAATTTACATTTGGTACTAATATTCTAAAATGACCTTTTTTTTCCTATAAGATGACCCATAAATTGGCGTCTTGTATTGGTTTATGTACCTCCTATGAAAAAATAATTAATAAACTTTTATTTTGGAATAACTTTAGATTTATATGCAGGTTGAAAATATAATACAGATGACATAAAATTTTATGCAGAAAATCCCAGAGAATAATAATATAAAACCCTCCTAGAACTAATAAGTGAGGTTTGTAAGGTTGTAGGATACAGGGTCAACACAGAAAATGTAATTGTATATTTGTACATACAAATGATGGACAATTGGAAAACAAGATTTAAAACCACAACATCATTTACAATAGCTCCAGAAAATGAAATACCTATACATGAATCTAAAAAAATATACACAGGATCTGTATGCTGAACACTAATATGTTGATAAAAGATGTCAAAGATGACTTAAGTAAATGGAGAGACTTACAAAGATCATGGTTTGCAAGACACAACATAGTAAATATATCAGTTCTTCTCAAAGTGATCTATGAGTCTGATATAATGTCAGCCCAAATCCCAGCTAGAGCTTTATAGATATACACAAGCTGATTCTAAAATTTATATGAAAGGGTAAAGAAACTACAACAGGTAAAGTAATTTGGAAAAAAGAACAGTGTTGGGAGAACTACGCTACTAGAATTTAAAATTTAATATAAATTTACAGTAATAATGTGATATTGCCAAATATAGACATATATATATATATATATATATATATATATATATATATATTTCAATGGAACAGAATACAATCCAGCAATAGACCCATGCAAATATGATCATTTTATCTTGACAAAAATTGCAAAGCAATTCAAGGAGAAAATGAAGTCTTTTTTTTTTTAACAAATGGTGTTCATAAACTGTATGTAAACAAATGTGAAATTCAAACTAAACTTCATATCTTATTCAAAAATTAACTATAAGTGGATTATAGATCTCAATGAAAGCATAAAATTATAAAAAGCTTTTAAAAGAAACATTTCCTGACTGGGTTTGGAACAAGAGTTCTTAGAACTAACACCAATAACATGATCCATTAAAGAAACAAATGATAAATCATAGTTTTTCAAAATAAAAAAAAATGCTTTACCAGAGGCACTGGTTACAGAAATCCAAAGACAAACTGCAGATTGGTAGAAAATATTTGTAAATCACACAGGATATTCCACCAGAGTATACAAAGAAACCTCAAAACTCAGGAGTAACAAAATGAACAACACAGTTTTTAAAAACTGTAAAGTACTTGGACAGTGTTAATGTAATTAAATAAGGAGGCAAGACTGGGGCTCAAATTATTGGTAGCCTACATAAGCAAACTGAAACCTAAGGCAGAGCAAATGCACTAGAATTGGAGAAAGTAAAACTTAAGAACAACCAATCAAATAGCCAACTCAGCTATTGAGCTATAAGGCAACCACTTTTGTTATAACTAATCAAAAAAATTTCTCTGCTTTGCTTCCAAGTCTTTTCTATAAAAAACTTGCCACAGTTCCTGTTCGTGCAGCACTCCTAACTACTTTCATTTCAGTGATGCCCAATTAGAAATAATGTATGTCAAATAAGCTTAAAAAATTTTATTGTTCTGCAGTCTATCTTTTAACAACAGACATTCTACCAAAAAGGATATACAGATGTAAGCACATGAAAAAATATTCAGTGTTATTTATTAGCCACTAAAGAAATGCAAATTAAAACCAAAATGTATTATCTCTATACACACCTTGCACACCTGGTAGAAAGACTAAAATAGAAAATGCTGACAATACCAACTGTTGGTGAAGATGTAGAGCAATTAGAACACTCATGAATTACTGACAGAAATGCAAGACCCCTTTGGAAAATGGTTTTGCAGTTGTTGCTTTTTATTTTTAATAACTGGGTGAGGTTTTCTTTAATGTTTATTTATTTATTTGGTTTGCTGGGTCTTATTTGTGGCACACAGGATCTTTGTTGTCACAGGTGAGATCTACATTGTGGCACACAGGACTTTTAGTTGTGGTATGTGGGATCTTCAGTTGCAGTATGCAGAATCTTCATTGCAGCATGCCTTTAGTTGCAGCATGCAGACTCTTAGTTGAGGCATGCAGGATCTGACCAGGGATCGAACCTGGGCCCTCTGCATTGGGAGCATGGACTCTTAACCACTGAACTACCAGGGAGGTTCCATGCAGTTTCTTATTAAATGAAACATAAACGTGCCACTAGACCCATTCAAGCAAATGGGTATTTACTCTAGAAAAATAATAACATGTACACAAAATTCTGAACATGATTGTTTCTAGCAGTGTTCTTCATAATAGATAAAAACTGGAAACAGCCCAAATTTCCTTCATTGGGTTAATGATAAACGGTGGTTTATTCACAAAATTTAATACCACTTAGCAATAAAAAAATGAAACTAATAATACATGCAACAGCTTGAATAATTCTGAAAAGAAGTTATGCTGAGTACAAGAAAGTCATCATTCATACTGTATTATTCCATTTACATGGTTACAAAGTATCAATACATATGGTATGATTACATTTATATGATATTCTCAAAAAGACAAAACTATAGTGATGTAGAATATATTAGTTGCTAGAGTTTATACTTGATAGGTGGTAGAAAAATAAAGATATGCCACAAGGAAGTTTTGAGGGGTAATGGAACAGTACCTTAGTTTTTGTAGTGGTTATACGAATCTATGCATGTGTTAAAATTCATAGAACCATAGGAAAGAATCAATTTCTTGTATTACAATTTAAAATGTTGAATTTAAAAATAGCCATAAAGAAAACAAAGCTCAGCAGGTGGATCAAGATGACAGAGTAGAAAGACCCTGAGTTCACCTCCTCCCATGGGCACACAAAAATTACAACTATTTACAGAGCAACTAACTCTGAGAATTACATGAAGTTCAGCAGAAAATATTTTCCATAAATAAACATACAAAGAAAGAGCCACCATAAGATGGGTAAAAGAGGTGGAGACACTTTCTAGTAAGGACCACACCCTGGGTTGGTAATTCACAGCAGGAAGAATATCACAACTGCAGAGGTCATCCCTGAGAAGTGAGGGGTCTGAGCCCCACATCAGGCTCCCAGCCTAGGGTCCTGCACCAGGAAGTTGATATCCCCAAAAGGCTGGCTTTCCAAAACATCAAGACTGGGCTTCCCTCGTGGCACAGTGGTTGAGAGTCCACCTGCCGATGCAGGGGGCACGGGTTCATGCCCTGGTCCGGGAAGATCCCACATGCCATGGAGTTGCTGGGCCCGTGAGCCATGGCTGCTGAGCCTGCACATCTGGAGTCTGTGCTCCGCAACAGGAGAGGCCACAACAGTGAGAGGCCCATGTACCACAAAACAAAACAAAACAAAAAAAAAACAAAAAAAAAACAGCAGGACTTATGTTTGGGAGAACTGGAGAGCTGTAGAAAACTGACATTCCACTCTTAAATGGTGTGAGCAAAATCTCTCATGCTTGTGAATCCCAGCACAGAAGCATCAGTGTAAACTTTGCCTGGGTCAGATCTCCTTTCTGAACTTAGAGAGCCTCCATGAGAGGAAGGGGGAAACTGGGGCTCCCCTGGGGAATGAGACAATGGAAGTGGCAATTTTTGTAATTTTGTTCTACTATACTAACACCAGTGCTGGCAAGAACTATTTGGAATCCTTCTTCTAGCCTATTACCACTAGGAGCCTGCCCTGCCCACCAGCATGCTTGCAACACTTAGATGCTGCTAGACCCCACAACACAGCTGTGCAGGAAAACTGCTTTGTTCACCTGCCCACCTGCAGGAGTCATGTGCTGTTGGGCCTTGCAACAAGCTGGTCAGCATCAGCCTTGCCTACCAGTCCATCAAAACTTTACTTCCCCCCACAAAAATAGAGTGTATGCACCACATATAGGGGACAGCTCTGGAGAATATAGTTCCTGTGGCCAAAGAGAAGCATGCTGCTAGGCCATAGAATGACTTACCTAAAGCCACTTCTCCAAAATTAGGAGAGATAACAGACCTACCTAATAAATGGAAATAATCACAGAGAATTAAGCAAAATGAGAAGAGAGAGGAATGTGTTCCAAACAAAGAATTCTTTTGTTTTAACAAAACCTTAGGAAAAAACTAAACAAAACGGAGATAAACAATCTACCCAAGGCAATGATTATAAAGAAGTTCATGGACCTAGGGAGGAGGATGGGTGAAACAACTGAGAGCTTCAACAAAGATTTAGAAAAAAATCAGAGCTTAAGAATATATCTAAAATGAAAAATACAGAAGAAATTCACCATAGGTTAGATGATGTAGAAGAATGGATCAGTGATTTGGGATGACAAAGTAGTGGAAATCACCCAAGCTGAAGAGAAAAAAGAATTTAAAAATTTGAGGGTAATTTTATGAACCTCTGGCACAACATCAAGGGTACTAACATTCACATTATAGGGGTCCCAGAAGGAGGAGAGAGAAAGGAGCATTGAAATTATTTGAAAAAAAAAAAAACTTGCTGAAAACTTCTCTAAGCTAAGAAAGGAAAAAAATAGAAAATTTTTTATCCAGGTCCAAGAAGTACAGAGAGTCCTGAACAGATCCTCGTAGAGGTCTGCACCAAGACACATAAATAAAATGTCAAAAATTAATTATAAAGAGAAAATCTTAAAAGTAGCAAGAGTAAAGCAACAATTACCTTGTTATATACAAGGAAACACACATAAGCTGACCTTTTAGCAGAAATTTTGCAAGCCAGAAAGGATTGACAAATGGATGAATAGATGATATATTCAAAGTGTTGAGAGGAAAAAATACAACCAAGAATACACCACCTGGCAAGGTTATTATTCAGAATTTAAGGAGAGATAAAAAGTTTTACAGACAAGAAGAAGCTAAAAGTTGAGCATCACTAAATCAAGTTTACAAGAAATGTTAAAGGAAATTATCTAAATGGAAAAAAAAAAGTCACAATTGAAATATGAAAATTATAAAAGAAAAAACATCTCACTGCTAGAGGAAACTATAGTAAAGGGAGTAAATCAACCACTTACACAGCTAGTAGAAAGGTTTTGGGACCCCTGAACCTAACTCCACTCACTAGTGGACAGGCACCAGCCCTTGGAATCCTTGGCCTGACTACCAGCAGTTGGAAACCAGATACAAGACCACAGCAGTATGACATGTCAGGACCCAGCTGACTCACCAACAGGCTGGCACCAGGCCTGAAATGCCCTGGATCCTGGCCCTGCCAGCTAGCAGGTCAATGCCAGTTCTAGGACACATTGTAAACCTCAGCCAGCCACTTCAGGATTGAGTCCCACCCACCAGCAAGCTGACAACAGCTTCAGGACCTCCAGGGACCTGCAGCCAGAGACTCCAGGATCTGGTTCCACACATCAGTATGCTGGCACTAGCCCAGGGAAATCCTGAGCCCTGGCAATGCCAACCAGCAGGCAAACACCAGCTCCAAGAACCACAAAGCCACAAAGCCTCAAAGCCAACGACCCTGGGATCCAGTTCCACTCACCAGTGGGCTTTGGGAACCCAAGACACTGCAGCCAGCTGTGTCAGCAGCAGTCCCATGCATCAACAGGCTGACACCAGATCCAAGGGCCCAGGCAACAACCACCCACCCTAGGACTCCGCTCTGCCTACCAGTGGGCCAGCACTAGTCCTGGAACCTCCAGGGATTCTGCAGCCAATTGCCTCCTGACCCTGTCCTACTCACCAGTGGATGGTGGCTTCTGTACAAGGTATGGCCTGGTAACAACTGAATCAGTAAACAACCACTACTACCTGACTGCTTACAGTAGTCAGCCTGCAAAATAGAAGAACCTCCACAGCCCACATAAGAATATAGCTTTGGTGACCAGAGAGGAGTGTACTGTTGGTATGCATAGGACATCTACAAAAATGTAAGTATAAGTTTGGGAAAAGTAGCCAATCTATGAAATACATATAAATAAAAACAACAAATTAGGCAAAATGAGGTGACAGAGAAATATGTTCCAAAAGAAGCAAAAAGATAAAACTCCAGAAGAAGAACTAAGTGAACTGGAGATAAGCAATCTATGTGATCATGGTCAAGAGATAGAGGTAATAATCATAAAGATACTCAAAGGACCAGAAAAATGGGATGAACAGTTAGAAGTTAAAAGTTTTAACAAAGAGTTAGAAAACATGAAGAAGAACCAAACAGGAAGAATACAGTAACTAAAATTAAAAATGCACTAGATGGAATCAAAAGTAGATTAGATGATACAGAGGGATGGTTCAGCAGGCTGGAAAACAGAATAGTGGAAATCACTGAAACTGAAAAGAAAAAGAAAAAAATAATTTAAAAAGTGAGGACTGTTTAAGAGAACTTGGTGACAACATCAAGCATAATAGTAGTCACATTAAAGGGGTTCAGAAGGAGAAGAGCTAGAGAAAGGAGAAGGGGACACATTTGAAGACAAGATATCTGAAAAGCTCCCTAAACTGGGAAAGGAAACAGACATCTAGGTCCAGTATATAGAATATTTATATAAATATAATTATATACTTAAATGATAATAATTGCCATATAAACTTCTCACCATGTTCAGAACAAGACACTCTTCCAAGAGCTTTATGTATTTTAACTCAATTTTTGCATCAACTATGTAAATTAGATACATTTTTAATGCTCCATTTTTTTCCAGTTGAGGAAACTGAGAAAGAGAGGTACCATAAAATTTCCATGAATACTTAGCAAGTAAGTGGCAGGCAGGATATAAAACCAGAGTGTCTCTGGAGACCATGCTCTATCCACTGCTATGTTGAACTCTCTCTGTGAATTACAAAGGTCTTTCAATTCAATTCAGCTCTCCCAGATGGCTTATGATCCATACTCAGAAATATGTTTTTTCTTCTAGACATACCCACAGAAAAATAGCCAGATGAATTTAGCACTCCATTATTTTACTCCATCAGCACTGTGTTTGATGTTTGGGGAGGAATAGGAAGCAAAACTGAGTACAATATAACCTCTGCCCTTAACAGACTTACAGTATCAGTGGATTCATACTAAATGAGCACATAAAATTTACATTAAATAGGTCTTTATTTTTCACAAATTGAAACATGCTCTTCAAAATAAATGTCATGCAAAAATGCACTATATATAAAATAAAAGTACAATAATTAAAAAAAAAACATAATTTATGGGAAGCAGCATAAACAGTTCCAGAGGAAGGTTTATGGCTATGCAGGTGTACCTTGGGAAACAAGAAAAATCTCAAATAAACAATCTAACCTTACACCTAAAAGAACTAGTAAAACAAGCACAAACAAAACACAAAGTTAAGAGAAGAAAAGAAATAATAAATGATCAGGGCAGAAACAAATGGAATAGTGACAAAAAGATGATAGAAATAATCAATAAAACTAAGAGCTGGTTCTTTCAAAAGATAAATTAAATTAATTAACCTTTACACAAACTCATCAAGAAAAAAAAGGAGGGAGGGCTCAAATCAATAAAATCAGAAATGAAAGAGGAGAAATTACAACAAACACACAGAAATACAAGGAATCATAAGAGATTACTATGAGCAATTATATGCCAATAAAATGGACAGACAAGAAGAAATGGATGCATATCTAGAAACATACAATCTCTCAAGACTAAATCAGGTAGAAATAGAATATATAAATAGACTGATTACCAGTAAAAATTGAATTAGTAATTTTAAAAATCTCCTAGGGGCTTCCGCAGTTGCACAGTTGTTGAGAGTCCGCCTGCCGATGCAGGGGACACGGGTTCGTGCCTTGGTGCAGGAAGATCCCACATGCCATGGAGCAGCTAGGCCCGTGAGCCATGGCTGCTGAGCCTGCGTGTCTGGAGCCTGTGCTCCACAACGGGAGAGGACACAACAGTGAGAGGCCTGCGTACCACAAAAAAAAAAAAAAAAAAAGAAAAGAAAAAAATCTCCCTAAAAACTAAAGTCCAGATGGCTTCACAGGGGAATTATAGTAAATATTTAAAGAGTTAATGTTTATCCTTATTAAACTATTCCAAAAAGTCGAATAGGGAAAAGTGCTTCTGAATTCATTCTTTGGGGCCATCACCCTGATACAAAAACCAGACAAAGACACTCTCTCCCCCAAAAAATTACAGGCTGGTATCCCTAATGAGCATAGATGCAAAAATCCTCAACAAAATATTAGCAAACCAAATCTAATAATACATTAAAAGGATCATATACCATGATCAAGTGTAAACACCTCAGGGATGCAAGGATGGCTCAGAAACACTAAATTAAACAATGTAATAGAGTGCATCAAGGAGCTGAAGAATAAAAATCATAAGATCATCTCAATAGGTACAGAAAATAAAGTTATTAACAAAATTCAACATCAATTTATGATAAAAACTCTCCAGAAACTTGGTGTAGAAGGTAAACACCTGAACTTAATAAAGCGATATATGACAAACCCACAGCCAACCACATATCAAGAGTGAAAAGCTGAAAGCATTTCCTCCAAGATCAGAAACATGACAACGATGCACACTCTTGCCTCATTTATTTAACATTGTATAGGAAGTCCTAGCCATAGCAATCAGACAGTAAAAGGAAATAGAAAAAATCCAAATTGGAAAGAAAGAAGTTAAACTGTCACTCTTTGCCAATGACATAATACTATATATAGAAAATATACATATTCCAATAAAAATATTATCAGAATTAATAAATGAATCTGGTAAAGTTGCAGGATACAAAATTAACATACAGAAATCTGTTCTTTCCTGTCTGGAAAATCTGTGTATAAGAATCTGCATTTCTATACATAACAGAAATTAAGAAAATCCTATTTACAATTGCATCAAAGAAAATAAAGTA
This sequence comes from Aethalodelphis obliquidens, assembly GCF_003676395.1. Taxonomy (NCBI): domain Eukaryota; kingdom Metazoa; phylum Chordata; class Mammalia; order Artiodactyla; family Delphinidae; genus Aethalodelphis; species Aethalodelphis obliquidens. The sequence continues at coordinate 21,672,370 of NW_020837976.1, read as the reverse complement.
CCTAGGTATAAATTTAATTAAGGAAGTGAAATCTCTGTACTCTGGAAACTATAAGACATTGATGAAAGAAATTGTAAGTGACAAAAATAAGTGGAAAGATACCCTGTCTTCATAATTTGCAAGATTTAATACTGCTATAATATTCATACTACTCAAGGTAATCTACAGTTTCAATATTATCAAAATACCAATGACATTTTTCATAGAACTGAAACAAATAATCCCCCAAATTGTATGGAATCACAGAAGACCCCCCAAAATGAAAGCTATCTTGATAAAGAAGAAGAAACCTAGAGGTACCACTCTACCTGATTTCAAACCACACTAAAAAGCTATAATATTCAAATCAGTCTGGCACAAAAGCAGACACATAGATCAATGACACATAAGATCCTGAACATAGAATGCCTGGGAATAAAGCTATACATATATGGTCATTTAATTTACAAGAGGATGGGTAAGAATATTCAGTGGGGGAAAAGACAGACTCTTCAATAAATGGTATTGGGAAAACTGGACATTTACATGCAAAAGAATCAAACTGGACTACTTTCTTACACCATATATAAAAATATATAAAAATAAAGTCAAAATGGATTAAAGACTTAAATGTAAGACTTGAAACCATAAATATCCTAAAAGGAAACATATTCAGTATGCACCTTTACATTGATCTTAGCAATAATTTGGGAGATCTGTCTCCTCAGGCAATAGCAACAAAAACAAAACTAGACAAATGAGAGTACATCAAATTAAAAAACGTTTGCACAGAGAAGGAAACCATCAACAAAATATAAAGTAATATACTAAATACAAGAAGATGTTAGCAAATTATATATCTAATAAAGGATTAATATCCAAAATTTATGAAGAACTTACAGAATTCAATATCCGAAAAAATAACCTGATTAAAAAAATGAGCAGAGAACCTGAACAGCCATTTTTCCAAAAAAAAAAAACATACAGATGGACAAAAGATGCATGAAAAGATGATCAACATCACTAATCATCAGGGAAATGCAAATCAAAACCTCAGTGAGATAATACCTCACACCTGTCAGAGTGGCTATCATCAAAGGACAAAAATAACAAGTGTTGGTGAAGATGCAGAGAAAAAGGAACTTTCCTGCCCTGTTGGGCAGATTGTAAATTGGTGCAGCCACTATGGAAAACAGTATGCCACTGCTTCAAGAAATTAAAAATAGAACTGTCATTTGATCCAGAAATTCCACTTCTGGGTGTTTACCCTATGAAAATAAAAGTATTAATTCAAAGATATATCAACCTTTTGTTCATTGCAGCATTATTTACAGTAGCCAAAATTTGGTCCCTGTATGTGTTCAAAGATAGATGAATGAATAAAGAAGATGTGGTATATATACAAAAGATTATGACTCAGCCATACAAAAATGAACTTGTCATTTGATACAACATAGACGGATCTAGATGGTATTATGCTAATTGAAATAAGTCAGACAGAGAAAGAAAAATATCCTATGATCTTACTTATATGTGGAATACAAAACCCAAAATAAACAACAAAGCAAAGCAAAAACAGACTCGTAGACATGGAGAGCTGACTGATGGTTTCCAGAGGGGAGTTATGTGGAGGATTGGGGAAAATAGGTGAAAGGGATTAAGTGGTACAAACCTCTAGTTATAAAATAAATAATTCATGGTTATACAGCATATATAATATGGTCAATAATACTTTAATAACATTGTATATGTTACTAGATATACCATAGTAATCATTTTGTAAAGTATTTAAATGTTGAATTGCTATGTTGTATATCTGAACCTAACCTAAAATTGTATGTTAACTATACTTCAACATAAAGAGAGAGAGAGTGAAATGAAAACAGAGCCCTCATTGCAGCTCTATTTACAATAGCCAGGACTTGGAAGTAACCTAAATGTCCATCATCACATGAATGGATAAAGAATATGTGGCACATATATACAATGGAATATTAGCCATAAAAAGAAAGGAAACTGAGTTATTTGTAGTGAGGTGGATGGACCTAGAGTCTGTCATACAGAGTGAAGTAAGTCAGAAAGAGAAAAAGAAATACTGTATGCTAACACATATATATGGAATCTGAAAAAAAAAAAAGGTTCTGAAGAACCTAGGGGAAGGACACAAAGATGCAGACGTAGAGAATTGACTTGAGGACAAGGGGAGGGGAAAGGGTGAGCTGGGATGAAGTGAGAGAGTGTCATGGACTTATATATATTATCAAATGTAAAATAGATAGTTAGTGGGAAGCAGCTGCATAGCACAGGGAGATCAGCTCAGTGCTTTGTGACCACCTAGAGGGGTGGGTTAGGGAGGGTGGGAGGAAGATGCAAGAGGGAGGAGATATGGAGATATATGTATATGTATAGGGGATTCACTTTCTTATAAAGCAGAAATTAATGCACAATTGTAAAGCAATTATACTCCAATAAAGATGCTAAAAAAAAAAAAAGGAAAAGAAAAAAGAAAACAAGGCCCAGCATAAGAAAAGTTCACAGACAAAAGGAGGAGATAGAGGGATAATATAATAGTAATAACAGCAAAAAGAGTCAAAAGGAAGCAAATTTCTGTGACTACTAACCTGCAATTTGCTAATAGACTACTAAATTATGTTTTAAAATTTTTCTATTCAAAAGAATTTATTTTTGCTTTCTCCTGTTCTCTGTCACCTCTCTTCTTTCCCTCCTTTCTCACTCATCTCTTCCTAACTTATTCCTTTCTCTATAGTCTTGTTATTCTTTTCCCAATTTTTCACCTCTTCACTCTGTTTTTTTCATCTGTGTTGTTTTCTTTTTTTCTTCTCTGATACTTTGGCTCTTTGGACATTAAACAAATATTTTGATAAAGTTCATAATTTTCTAGAACATCAGTTGGGCTCATCAGCAATTCTGGGAGCCATGACTATACATCAAATGGACTAAATGTGGTTTGGTGCCCAAAGTTAATTAGTAGGTTATATTGATACTTAAATTAAAAAAAAATGATTCCTGTGAAAGACGGGGAGAAGGAAAATATGCAAACCAGACTAAATTAATTTCTAACTAATCTGTGTTATTGTGAACTGTTACCTAAAAAGATAACATTTTAATAGTGATGATTTGATGTAATAAACTACCATTGACTTTTTCTTTCTCCAGATTATGGATACCTTCTCAGGTATCAAATGGTAGTTATTAAGTTAAACTTTATAATTTCTTCTCTTTTTTTCTTCCTTGCCACTATTAAATCAATACCATCAAAATCTGATCTTAATTTCCCCAATATTGCTCATCAGTATGTGTCCTGCTTTCCAAGGTGAGATACTGAGAAGAGAGACAAAACAGCATAGTCATTACATGATTTTAGAGGCTTAGGTAGGCAAACAGATGATTTTTCACTCTTTTATTAATTTCCTGTAGTAGATAAGGATCTTTGGTTATATTCACACATATAAGTATTTTAAAAAGCTATCTCCTCAAGAGAAGTCACAAAAGGATTTTATTTAAAAGTATGCTATGAGAAATTGTTATTAGTTTTTCACCCGAGAGAAAGTATGTGTTTGTGAAAGGGAGAGGGGAAAACAGATAAGCAGATGAATACTAAGTTTGTGAAGAACTGAGTACTGAAAGGTAAAAAAGGTTTGCATAAGGCAAGAATAAGTATGTCAAAGACACATTTCACCATCAAATTTTTTATTTTGCACATTTGTATTGCTATACTTGACTTTTGGCAGTGGAAATGGTACTCTATGCAGAATGAGTTCAATAAAATGGAGATTAGAGCTATTTCTGCTGTAGTAGTGAATTGTTCCTTAGCATGGAATAATTGGAAGGAAGCTTAAAGGTCATGGAGTTCTAAACGTTCCCAACCTTACCCTTCCAATCTGATGTTAAATAATGGTTCCAGCCCCCTGAACTTCACTTCACCCTAACTGTATTATATAAGTATATATATATATGAAGTTCAAGAAGTTCACATTTCATATACATTTTCCTTTTATAATCTTTATGCAGAGCCAATTCCTAGTACTTTCAATTCTAATAATAATCATCTATTTTTATAGTATCTGTACCTGAGTAAAGAAATAGTTCAGAACTGGTGGCTTACTGTAAATCCAAGGTGGAAGTGCAACTCTTTGACTATGAGATAGAAGTGAAACTGACTAGATATTTGAATAGTTAAAGGTCAAAGGAATACTCAATTTTTGGAAAACAATTTAAAACATAGATGCATAATAAATTATACACAGTCTATCTCCAATTTAATATACTTTTCTGCTTTATGTCCAATTGCCAGTCATAGTTTCCTTCCTTACGTGAATCTACTTTAATATCTACACTAATTTGTTTGTGTATATGTCCTTGAAAATATAATTGTCCTTGTAAAATATGCAGCAATGTTAAGTGCACACACACCCAGAGTTTTGGGTAAACTTTTTTTTGACACGTAACATATAAAGACTTAAACAAAAGACATGACACCATAAAACTCCTAGAAGAAAACATAGGCAAAACATTGTCTAAAATATATCATACCAATGTTTTCTTAGGTCAGTCTCCCAAGGCAATAGAAATAAAACAAAATTAAACAAATGGGACCTAATCAAACTGACATGCTTTTGCACAGCAAAGGAAACCATAAACAAGACAAAAAGACAACATACAAAAAGGGGGAAAATATTGCAAACAATGTGACTGACAAGGGATTAATTTCCAAAATATACAAACAGCTCATACAACTCAACAACAAAGAAAGAAGCAACCTAATTGAAAAATCAGCAGAAGATCTACATAGGCATTTCTCCAAAGAAGAAATACAAATGGCTAATAGCACATGAAAAGATGCTCAACATTGTTAATTATTAGAGAAATGCAAATCAAAACTACAATGAAGTACCACCTCACACTGATCAGAATGGCCATATTAAAACGTCTACAAATAAAATGCTGGAGAGGATGTGGAGAAAAGGGAACACTCCTACACTGTTTTGGGGGATGTAATTTGGTACAGTCACTATGGAAAACAGTATGAAGTTTCCTCAGAAAACTAAAAATAGAATTATGATCAGGCAATCCCATTCCTGGGCATACATCCAGACAAAACTCTAATTCAAAAAAATACTTGCACCTCCATGCTCATAGCAGCACTATTCACAATATCCAAGACGTGGGAACAACATAAATGTCCATCAGCAGATGAACAGATAAAGAAAACATGATACATATATACAATGGAATATTACTCAGCCATAAAAAGTACAAAATAATGCCATTTGCAGCAGCATGGATGCAACTAGAGATGATCATACTATTTGAAGAAAGTCAGAAAGAGAAAGAAAAATAGCATATAGTATCACTTATATGTGAAATCTAAAATATGACACAAATGAACCTATGAAATAGAAACAGACTCACACAGAGAACAGACTTGTGGTTGCCAAGGTGGAAGGGCTTGGGGGAAGGATGGGGTGGGAGTTTGTGGTTAGCTGATATGAGGTATTATATATAGAATGGATAAACAACAATGTCCTACTGTATAGCACAGAGAACTATATTCAATATCCTATGATAGGTCATAATGGAAAAGAATATATATATAAAAGAATGTATATATATGTATAACTGAATAACTTTGTTGTGCAGCAGAAATTAAAACAATTTTGTAAATCAACTACAATAAAAATTTTAAAAAATAGAACACAGGTTGTAACTGAGTAACTCAATGAGTTAAAAAAAGGATTCACCATCTACTGACCAGATCAAGACATAGAATATTAATGCCAAAGAAATCTGTCTGTGCTCCATCTCAGTTATTGCCTCCTTCATAGATAATCACCATATGACTTCTATTAACACTGAGTTTTTATTTTTTTGAAATTTAAATAAGTGGATCTTATAGTGTTTATACTTTTTATCTGGTTTCTTTCATTCAACATAATGTTTATGAGATTCACCCTTGTTATATATAGTAGCATTTTGTTCCTTTTCATTTCTGTATAGTATTATAGTGTATAAAGTGTTTATTCAATTTAGTGTGGATAGGAAAGGTAAGATGTTGCCAATTTTTGGCTACTGCAAATAATGCTGTTATGAACATTTTTTGTACTTGGGTGTAGTAATTTCAGTTTAGAATTTAACCACAGGTGGAATTACAGGGCCATAGCACATGTCTGTGTTCTGCTTTAGTAAATATTGTCAAACAGTTTTCAAAATATTTGTAACAATATAAAAGCCAAAAAATCAGTGAATAAGATTTCATATTACCTCACATTCTTATCAACACTTTGTATCATCTTCCCCTACACTTTTAGGCCTTTTGGTGGGTGTGTAGTACTATCTCTTGTGGGAGGTTTTAATTTGTATTTTTCTGATGACTGCTGCTGCAAAGCTCTTTTCATTGATCATTAGCCATTAAGACATATCTTTCTTAGTGAAGTGCCTATAATAGGGCTTTTGTCCATTTTTAATTGGAATGTTTGTCTTTTAAAACTGAGTTTTCTTTACATATTTCTGTATACAATACCTATGTCAGAAATATTCATTGCAAATATATTCTCTAAGTCCTGCTCTATGGCTTGTCTTTTTTGCTGTGTTTTTCATTTGTAATTTTTACTTTTCCCTCTTTTCTTTCTTGTAAATATTGCCAGGAATTATCAATAAGATTAATGTTCTCAAATAAATTATTTTAGATTTTTGAGCTCTCTTTATGTAGTATTTTAAAAATTGTATTAATTTATTTTATATCATTTTTTCCTTCTCAACATTTCTTGCATAGAATTGCTTTTGTTTCTATTTTTCCCAATAAATAGTTAAATTATTGTTTTCCAGAATCTTTTCTATTCTAATATGTGCATTTAAGACCACATACTCTCGGTAGTGTATATATGTCCATGCCTCTCTCTCGCTTTGTCACAGCTCACCCTTCCACCTCCCCATATCCTCAAGTCTGTTCTCCAGTAGGTCTGTGTCTTTATTCCTGTCTTAACCCTAGGTTCTTCATGACATTTTTTTCTTAAATTCCATATATATGTTTTAGCATACAGTATTTGTCTTTCTCTTTCTGACTTACTTCACTCTGTATGACAGACTCTAGGTCTATCCACCTCATTACAAATAGCTTAATTTCGTTTCTTTTTATGTCTGAGTAATATTCCATTATATATATGTGCCACATCTTCTTTATCCATTCATCCGATGATGGACACTTAGGTTGTTTCCATCCCTGGGCTATTGTAAATAGAGCTGCAATGAATATTTTGGTACATGACTCTTTTTGAATTATTGTTTTCTCAGGGATATGCCCAGTAGTGGGATTCCTGGTTCATATGGTAGTTCTATTTGTAGTTTTTTAAGGAACCTCCATACTGTTCTCCATAGTGGCTGTACCAATTCACATTCCCACTAGCAGTGCAGGAGTGTTCCCTTTTCTCCACACCCTCTCCAGCATTTATTGTTTCTAGATTTTTTGTTGATGGCCATTCTGACTGGTGTGAGATGATATCTCATTGTAGTTTTGATTTGCATTTCCCTAATGACTAATGATGTTGAGCATTCTTTCATGTGTTTGTTGGCAGTCTGTATATCTTCTTTGGATAAATGTCTATTTAGGTCTTCTGCCCATTTTTGGATTGGGTTGTTTGTTTTTTTGTTATTGAGCTGCATGAGCTGCTTGTAAATTTTGGAAATTAATCCTTTGTCAGTTGCTTCATTTGCAAATATTTTCTCCCATTCCAAACCTAAGGTAGATAGCTAGTGGGAAGCAGCTGCATAGCACAGGGATATCAGCTCCGTGCTTTGTGACCGCCTGGAGGGATGGGATAGGGAGGGTGGCAGAGAGGGAGATACAAGAGGGAAGAGATATGGGAACATATGTATATGTATAAATGATTCACTTTGTTATAAATCAGAAACTAACACACCATTGTAAAGAAATTATACCCCAATAAAGATGTTTAAAAAAAAGACCACATACTCTCTCATCATTTTTTAAGCTCTATTTCACATAATTTAATATATGTTGTAATTATCATTCATTTGAAACTTTTCCCCTAATTTCTACTGAGATTTCTTTGTGACCCATGGGTTATTTACATGTTTCATGCTTAGTTTTCAAACAATAAGTGGTTTTATAGATAGCTTACTGTACTATTTCCTGCTTAATATCTCTGTGAACAAACTGAATTATTTCAGTCTTTTGAGGTGTTTTGAAACATTTAATGGCTACCTCATGATCAATTTTACTAAATGTTCCATATTTACTTGTAAAAATTACTAGGTATTTTTAATTAGCTCAAATTTATTAATTTGTTTAGGTACTGTGTATCTGTACTGATTTTTGTCTGCTGCTATCAGTTATGAAAAAGTTTTGAAAAAATTTCCTCTATGATGTGGATTTGTCTATTTCTCATATTATGACAATTCAATCCCCCATCTTTTAATAGGAAAATTTAGTCCATTTCAGTTAATTTTTGTGTTATTATCCTCCAAATTTTCATTTGTATTCACTGGGCCACATGTTTCTTTCTTTTTTCTACCTTTTTTTTTCTTTTACTTTTTATTAGCTCTTTTGCACTTACTAACTTCTTACGTACATTTTTTCCCCTGATACTCATTTGGAGTTACCCTGGAGATTAAAAGTTAAATATAAATTATTACTATTACCATTTCCAAGATTTAAAACATGAGAACTCAACTTATTCCCTCTTAGTCTTTGAAACATTGTTAGCCATACATTACAATTCTACATATATTTTGTATATCACAATACATTTTTATTCTTTTAAACAGTTAATATTCATTTATACTTAGACACATATTAACCCTTTCTGTGTTCTTTGTTTTACTCTGCATTTCAGTGTTTTGGTCTGTGATCATTTTCCTTCACTTAGTTAACATTTGCTGGCAATAAATACTCTCGTCTTCTGCTTTTCTAGAAATGTCTTTCTTTCATCTTGATTTTTGCTAGGATAAATTTCTAGATAGATGGTTGTTTTCTTTTATCATTTTAGAGTTATTCAATTGTCTTCAGACTTCTTTCACATCTATTGAGATGTCAGATGAATGTTACTGCTCCTTTTTAAGGTAATATATATGTTTATTGTTGGAAGAAGGATAAGAGAAGTCTCACTTAGGAATAGATTGGAATAGGGATGATGGGTGTGTTGTGAGGAGCTAGCAAGAAATACCTTCAAAGTAAATGTAAACAGGGCAGACTTCTAGAATGGCTCCAGGTCAAATTCTTGTTGAAGAACCAATATCCAACAACTAGAGAAGTTGCTTCAAAGACCACAACCTAAAAACAGGCCTGGAATGTAAAAATAAAATGAAGCCAAGAGATATGAAAAAATTGGTGCCAAGATCATGAACAAATGTGAAACTTGTGGAATATTTGAGGGGAGAATTAGTGGAGGCCTCTGGTTTACCTTTTTGGAAATTCTTGGCATGTAACCAAGGATATGTCAAGCTGAATTAAAGGACTTCACTAGAGATAGTGTTATAAAAATTTTAATTAGAATAGATCCATGAGTGCTGGTAAGTCAGAAACTTCATAGTATAAATGAAACTCTCTTAAATGGGAAAAAAGATGTGGACAGTTCATAGGAGAAGGAAGAATGCAATCTGAGTGTATCATAATGAATCTACAGTTATGAAGAACAAGAACGGGATAGAGAATGATGGCTGTGGAATAGTGCTGACCAAGTTTGGTAGGAAGTACCAAGTAAAAGAAAAAGAAATATGATTACAATTATGATCTGAAAAGTTTCTGCCCAGTTCTAAAGGAAGGGCTATTTTCTCTATGGTCTTTAAGCTCCATGACAGCAAGGATCATTTTTATCATCTTGACCAGCATAAATCCCCTACTTAGGTAAAACCTAGGAGGTATTACATATTTCATAAGGATGTGTTGAAAGAAGAAAAGAAGAAAGGAAGAAAGTTTATTGGCTTTTTTTTTTTTTTTGGTTTAAGCTAATGAGTTTTTCACTCATGAGCCATCAGAGCCCAATTTAGCTTGGTACATAGTAAGTGCTGAATAGTTTGAAGAAAAACAAATATAGAACTTGTGCATGTGAAGGGATTTCTGTAATACCAATTGGGAAAGGATTTGTCTTGTAGAATTTTGACTTGGGTATGCTTGTAATACAAATCTATTCCTTTAACATTAGAGCTAGCATTCTTAATAGAATGATATGGAACATTAAACCCATTATCCATTATCATATACTTCATTCTACTCTACCTGTAGACCAGTAAAATGCCTTTGTATTACTAATCTGGGTATTACTAAAGATTACTGAATACTGAAGATCATTGAAACATTTTCAAAACTTTTTGAAATTTTATTTTGCTTAGCAGGAAGTTCTAAACACATCCACCAATAATATTTTTAAGGAAAGAAATAGAGAAAATATAGACTAAATTATATAATTAATAAGCCATAAAAATAAAGTTTAAAAATTAAACTGTATATTAAATAGAAATAAGAAAAATAAGTAAAATTAATAAAAATGATCATGTAATTATTTAACAATAATCTTTAAAATCAACTGGATTTCTTAAGGCCAAATTGAATTCAAGTGTTCTGCTCATTGTTTCTCAAAATATCTATACATATTTGCAATCAGAAATAAAATAGGGTAAACGCTGAAGCACTTCAACAGTCAAAGAATCACTTTGAAGTAAACAATGCCACTTGTACAGATGCGTTTGTTTCCCAGGGCAGGAACTTGCTTGAGACTGTGTGTTTTGGGTGGCAATAAGGTGGTTACCTAGCAACTACCCCTCCTCCCAAATCAATGCTGCAAGAGTGGTATTGTTTACGTCAGCGAATTGATTACTTGTTTGCTGGATCTAAAGAGAATGTAATACAGTGGTAGGGTGTGAATCTCAATCACAAGAAACTTACAAGTTTTTCCTCTACGTTGGGTCAACTTCCCACTCCTCATCTGGTGCTGCTGGAAGTTTGTCTAAAGAGATTAGATAATGAGTAATATGCTATGCATCATATGAAAATGAGGGAAACATCTGACATTTTAATTAATAATATTTATTTTCAGTTTGCTTTTAAAGCAAACAATGAAAGGGTTACTATATCCATAATAGCATTAGCTCTGGGCAAGAGGTAATTTTATCACAATGTGTCCTCAGAAATGAGACAGCCCAGGGTAAGGTGGGGTTCTGTAGAAACAGAGTTTAACCAATCTAGACAGGTTTTGGATGATAGCATTTTACCACCTGAAGGTAAAATTAATGAGATATTAATTTATATAGAACACATATATAAGGTACTTAAGTTTACAAGTGAGTATAACCGTATGTAGAAATAGCTTAGCTAGAAAACATATTTTAGTAAACGTCACACCATATATTTTGTTTACCTGCGATACATATCACAAAAAAATGCCACTCTCTCTTTCATCTGTCTAATGGATATTTATTCATAGGGACAATCTCACCAGTGCATGCAAAATCAAGAAAGCAAGTAATCTGAATGAAATGGAAAGATGAAGACAGAAAACACAGATTTTGCCTATGGAAAAATTGAATACAGTAAGTTAGTTTGTATGTTTTCATAGCAGGAAGATATAAGCTAAAGAAAAAAATCTGTTAGAAGAATGCTAAAATGCCAAGTATGTGGGAGTGAGTAGAAAGGGAAAGAAGAGGGACATAGGTTTATAAAATTTTCCATGATGTAAAAGACTGAAGCCAATTTCTCCCCAGACACAGTCCTGACATTCAGAGCAGCTGCTTTCCAGTATGCAGGAAACTGTCACTTGTACAGTAGCTTTATGGACTCACCCCATACCCATTCTTCCCCCATCCCAGCACACACTGAATGTCATTTGCTCACTGAGCCCCAGAGAAGAGGAATTCTTTGCGGACCAATAATTGAAAGTTGAAGTTACAGCCTCAGTTCTCTTCTGAAAAATTGCTAATGCTTGTTTTAAAAAGTCACACTCTTCAGACTAAAATTAATCAGAATCTGACACCGTATTTTCTGAGTTCCTCAACCCTGGGAATATCATCAGTTCAGAAAAAATATGTTTTCCTTTGAAAATAACCAATAATTATCAATGTCATTTTAGATTTTGGTATGATTCTTGTAACTATTTTCCACAAACATATTAGACTTTTAACCAGAAATGACATTCCAAAAACAATCTCATTATATGTAAAAGTCAAAACTGTGAGTTGGAATACAGAAGAGATTATTCCCATCTGTCCCTAAGTACTTTAAGTGGTCCAATGTCAAATATTAAAGGAAGAGAGCTAAGAGACAGATTGAGCAACAGAATCAACAAAATGTTTAGACTAATAATTTATTAGAAAATAAGTGATAATGATAGGAAAACTGTTATCTTATTTCAAATGGATCAATGTGCAGTGATGTTTTTTTCTAATATAGGTATAATATGTCAAACAAAAATGTAAATAGCAAGAAAATATAGATTTGCATTTTACAGTGGATCACTGATGCAGAAATTTCTCTCTTTTTACTCTGTCCTCAAATCGCCTCTGTAAATTATATTATTCTGATAACACAGACACATTTTTACTGATCTAGATGATCAGATTTTATATCAGGAATTGACATCGATGAGTTTCGAGACATCTCTATGTACCTCTGATCCCTCACAGAATAGAAAATGTAGTCCAACAGTTAAGATAATTGATGAATGTGTGTTGAATTCTCAGGAGGGAAGGGAAGAAGAAAGAATGAAGAGTAGAGGAGAGGCTTGGAGGAGGGAGGTGCTGATTTCAACCCTGTAGCGTCAGGATTGCGTCAATTCGGGTTTCAGCCACCTCTAGAGTCTCAGAGACAAGCGTCTCTGAAGAGCCAAAACAGGAAGAGAGGTGGCAAATCACTGTGCGAGGGCGAGTGGATCTCCCTCTTTGCCTCCTCCCTATTCCAGGCTTAGGTCCCCTGAGCTTTGCGCCGTTGTTTTCAGCATTAGGAAAAGCCCTGTCGCTTCACATCCAGGCAAGTGAACCAAGATAGGGAGTTTCCGTTCAGCACCTCGGACAGAATACGCAGCAAAAAATGGCTCCGATCGCTACCAGCCGGGAAGAATTTGGTAAGCAAGTTACTCCGCTTATAACTGTGGTTGTTCCTTAAATACTCTGGTGTGATGTGTTGTGTGTGTGTGTGTGTGTGTGTGTGTGTGTGTGCGCGCGCGCGCGTGTGTGTGTTTGTGTATGTGTGTGTTCGCGGGATGTTGAACATAGATTTCCCAGGTAGAAAAATGAGAACTGTAAAAGGGCAATAGTGGCTTATCTCTGTGGTTTCTCCCTTCCTTGATATCTTTCTCCTTAAAATTGCTTTCTGCCAGGGCGATTTTACATCCAAGAAGTTCCTAATCATTCAGGTAGCGCTGTAAATTGCAGCACGCGCTAAGTAAAGAGGTCTGTTTTCTTGTTGGTGTCATTAATTCTGCAGGTGATTTCTATTTGTACATAAACCTGTGTTTATCTTATTGGAGGAAGCCAGATGTTTCTGTGATTATATAAAGGTTTGATCTTGGTATAAAATAACTTGAACATTGGGCATTTAGAATGTATATTTTATTGCAGAGTGTACCATAAGGTATTTTTTTCTCTGCTATGTTTTTGTTGTATCCTTGAAATATTTTGCTAACGAAAGACACAGAATCCTATGATACTAGGGTTAAAGGGATATTCAAAATTAACTAGCTGAGCCCATTCCATTTCACAGGAGAGGTAACTGGAGCCCAGAGAGATAAGGGAAATTTTGCAAGTCAGTTAGCTAAAAGCTACTGGAAACTATACTTAGGACTTATATTTTCCTGTTCAATTTCCCTTTTCCTATAACAGATTTTTAGCACCATTACTCTCCTCTTTTACAGTAAAAAAAGAAAAGGAAAAAAATCAGATGTACTTCTTCAAATAGAAAAGTAGTATTTTTAGGTCCCATTATATTCCAAAGGCAAGAGATTTGAGTTTTACTTTACATGTATTTGGAAATATCAGGGAATTTATAGAAGTTTGTTATGAAACTGAGTGAAATGACTGAGATCTTTGCTCTCAAAAGCTTAAGACCTTAACAGTAGAGAATACACAGGGAGTAGATGAGCCCTTCTATATTATATTGAATATTTTGCCATTTGACATGAATATTAAACACAGAAAATTTGTGATATTATATTCAGAAATGAATTTCTTTCACAGCTGTCTGTTTGAGTGATTGAGTTTATATTGTTGTGATATGATATGTATTCCCAATTTCTGATTTGAAAATCAGAAAAATATTTGAATACTGAGGAATTTTCAGAGGCTATGCTAGTTAAAAATATGTTCTAGTGTTGGCATTGTTTATTTAGGAAAAAAATTTTTTTTATATTCCTTTTTTAAAAATTATTCTTCCTGCATTGACTAAAGAATCAAGAATAGTTCATGACTTTGCTTTTGCTCCCTGGCCTTGGATTATTAGGTAGTCCAGGAGTGTTTTTTTTTTCTTCTCTCCACAAAGACTTAAATAGAAGGAAAAATTGAAAAGCTGGTACTAAGTTTAGCTGATGATTTTTAGCTCTCACCTCATTCTTCTTCTGTAGCATTCCCTGCTTTTTCTATCTGGAAAATTCAAAGTTCACCTTTATACAATTCAGTTCTTTGATATAATTAAACTACAGAATTTTTTATTGTTGTATTTGCTTTTTTAGTTTCTTAGGCATTTTTGCTCTTGTCATTTCTTAATCTTATATTATTTGAGTTCAATTTTGTGATTATGAAGTAGATAGGCAGAAGTTTGGGGGATTAGGGAGGGGAGAAACAAAAGATTGTTCTTTCAAGGTTAGTTAAACAAGCCTTAACCCTTTCCTGACTGGAACTTTTAACTTTATTATTCACTATTTGGGATTTAAAAATAGACTGGAATGGAGCTAAAGGCAGATATTATAACGTTAATTATATTAGTTTTGATTATATTAAACGTTGACTCAACTGATACACTGTGTCCAGATATAGTAATACTGCTTTTACTTACACAGTGTTACTTATTATTTGTTGGAGAATATACTTACATATGGAACATGATGAACTTATTATTTGTTGGAGAATATACTTACATATGGAACATGGTGAGCTTCATGCATAATCAGTGTTACCTAATGTCAGTAATTTAATGTGTCCTCATTCAAGGAACAAATGCCAGTTTCAATTTGATTGCCATTTGCCATGTGGAAATGTGCTAGGAAAAAAATCAGTTATGGATAAAACTGAACTCTAAATTATCTCTACACACTCTTCTCATTACATGTTAAAGAATGATAATTCATTTATAACAATTGTTTGGGTTTTATCCTTTTTAGGTAATTAATTTGTACTTTGGATGATTCAGTGTTTGAAGAATTTTGGGTCAGCATATGAGTTTGTAGTCTTATAAGTTGTATACTATTAATAAACTGTTCATATTTTTGTTCTTTTTTCCCTAATATGTGTACATTTCTTTTACCACTGTTCTATAATTTGGATGGAAATTATTAATGACTTTGTGACAACTGAAGATAATTTTCCATAATTTCTGTCAGTATTTGAAGAATATGCACTTAGAGCTACATAGTAAGACTTGATGCTTCTGGAAACCCTCAAAATGTCAATGAAAACATAATGAAATTAGTACTGACTCATCATGCTGTAGTTGACTCATGTTATCTGAGAAAACGAAGGTAGGTCAGGGTCATTTAGCATTCTCCCATCCCTGGCCCAGCCCCAGTTTCATCTTTTCATTTTATTTGTGAAAAATTACTACAATGAAGGATTTTCTGTCATACTGTATTTATTCTTTATGTGTTACAAATGTGTTTATTCCTGAAAGTGACATGAAATAGGTACATAATTCACCCAGAACAGTTGGAAAGCAATTCAATCTGTGCAACCTACAGCAACTGCCAGCTTTAGGATGCTTTTCAAATAGGGTGTCTCCAACTCTGCCCAATTAATGCATGTTATTGGTCATTTGATTTTTCAGATGAAATCCCCACAGTGGTGGGGATCTTCAGTGCATTTGGCCTGGTCTTCACAGTCTCTCTGTTTGCATGGATCTGCTGTCAGAGAAAATCATCCAAATCTAACAAGACTCCTCCATATAAGTTTGTGCATGTGCTAAAGGGAGTTGATATTTATCCTGAAAACCTAAACAGCAAAAAGAAGTTTGGAGCAGATGAGAAAAATGAAGTAAAGAATAAACCAGCTGGGCCAAAGAATTCTTTGCGTCTTGATCTTGAGAAGAGAGATCTAAATGGCAATTTTCCCAAAACAAACCTCAAAGCTGGCAGTCCTGACCTGGAGAATGTGACCCCAAAGCTTTTCTCAGAAGGGGAAAAAGAGGCAGTTTCCCCTGATAGCTTAAAGTCCAGCACTTCTCTTACTTCAGATGAGAAACAAGAGAAGCTGGGAACCCTCTTCTTCTCCTTAGAGTATAACTTTGAGAAGAAAACATTTGTGGTAAATATTAAAGAAGCCCGTGGCTTGCCAGCCATGGATGAGCAGTCGATGACCTCTGATCCATACATCAAAATGATGATTCTCCCAGAGAAGAAGCATAAAGTGAAAACCAGAGTTCTGAGAAAGACCTTGGACCCAGCTTTTGATGAGACCTTTACATTCTATGGAATACCCTACACTCAGATCCAAGAGTTGGCCTTGCACTTCACAATCTTGAGTTTTGATAGGTTTTCAAGAGATGATATAATTGGAGAAGTCCTTATTCCTCTCACAGGAATTGAATTAACTGATGGAAAAAAGTTAATGAACAGAGAGATTATCAAGAGAAATGTTAGGGTAATTCATTTTTAGTGCTTAACATATTTATAAACAATCTTTTCTGTAGCTTTTTTGTATCTAGGGGAGTTTTATTAAAATGATGTCTTATACATATCATCTTTACCATGTTTAACTATTATTAATCATAATCAAATGAGGAGCAGGGGGATAGAGTAGATGAAAGAAATTTTAACCCACAACTGAAATGCATAAAGTATCTTAATGATATAAAATAAAAAGGAATCCTTTATGGATTTATTTAAATATCATTTATATAAATATTTTTATTAATTTCTGTCACAAGTATTTTGACTAAGATTGTCACTAAAATGCAGACAAATATTTCTTACTCATAAGAAAGTTAAAAATATATTTCAATGTCAACATAACTGAATTTGAAATTGAAAATTAAGTCAGTTCATTTTGAGTATTTGAAGTTCTAATGACTTCATAGAATTGCTTTTTAAGGAAGAGATATCTCATTATATTGAATTACAAATATTCACCTTTATGTTGTATAACAGGAAGTGAGTTACTCGGCCTTTGCAGTTATGCTACTTTGGTAGTTCTGGAATTATTAGAAAATGATAAGACATCAATTAATCAAATCTAAATGTATTTTCCCTTTAAATATGGAGCTCATTTGATTCCAGTTGTGGTATTTCAGAATAACTGGTGTTTATAAGGCATAATTCTATAGAATAGCATAAAGTTTGTTTTGACCACATCCTCACCTTTTCTGTTGAAATTAATGGAAGTCAAGATCAAGAAATATTAAGTAGTTTGAGTCACCTAACTGTTTACTGGCACAGTGGGAATAAAGATTTGTTCCCTACTCTTATTCTTCTTGGAGTGCTTATTCATACAGTTACCTCATGTCAGATTTTATATAAATACATATTGAAGTTTTAGGAGCTCTGGGCAACCATCATTCTTAGTTATACCAAGTTTACTTTTTGTTACTTTCAGTTAGAACTTGTACTTTGAGTTCTTGGTCATCTTATCTAATGTTAAAGTAAAAATAAGATCTAAGTATTATGCAAAGAAAAACCCTATGATACTGTTCAGAGACAAAGCTTTAAATATTCTGAATCAATTCTCTCCAATATTTAATTCATTCCTTGGATTAAAGGAGGACTCTGGGTGTGGTGGGAGAAGAGAATTTTAACTCCATCAGTCCTCTGGGCTAAGAGAGTGGTGGGTGTCAGACTAAATTTCAGGTTTTCTGAATTCAAATTCTAATAATGTCTGTGCTAAAGAATTTGAAATCAAATCAAACTTGAGTCACTTTACCATATACAGATCCATTCAAATAATTAGATAATTTTCATTACCATTAATAACTTCAAAAAGTGGAGAGTTAATTAAAAAGCAAAAACTAAAAATACCTCTGTGTAAGATATATTTTAAATATCACCCTTTAAAACATTTCTAGTAATGGGTGTGGCTAACTCATTACGAATTTTAACATTCTGTAGTACCTAAAAAGACCACAAGATGGCAGTAGTTGTTTTAGAAGATGATGGTACTGCACAAAAGCTTTTAGTTACTCTTTGATTCTTTAGCATATTAAAGTAAAATAAGTAGGAAAATTACAGTTAAATAACAATGCTATTATAGTGCTTTAAAAATTAATATAAGTATAAATTTCAAAACTAAAGAATAATAAAA
Source organism: Aethalodelphis obliquidens (assembly GCF_003676395.1). NCBI lineage: Eukaryota > Metazoa > Chordata > Mammalia > Artiodactyla > Delphinidae > Aethalodelphis > Aethalodelphis obliquidens. The sequence goes on along the minus strand of NW_020837976.1, from coordinate 21,653,926 downwards.
ACATATTTATCTCATATCTCTCTTTGTTTAGAAGTCTTCAGGACGTGGTGAGTTACTGATCTCTCTCTGCTATCAGTCCATCACAAACACTCTCACTGTGGTTGTTTTAAAAGCTCGGCACCTGCCTAAATCTGATGTGTCTGGACTTTCAGGTAAGAATGTTTTTGAAAAACTCAGGCTCAGTGTAGAAATGAGCAATATATTGGGCAAAATAGTTAACAACTAACATTGGACTATGATTTAGATTCACCCTTTATTCACAATCACAAATTATGTGATTGTTTTTGTTTCTCATTTTATGGAATAAATGTGTGAGCTGAGGCCATTATCAAGAAGAAGAAAACTGCATAGTTCTAAGATCCAGTACAAAGTTAGTATGTCATAGATGTCTGACTGAATGGAGTTGAAGCAGAAAGCAGTGATAAATGCAGAAGTGAGGCCATTGCCAAAAACACAGTGATGGAAATAAAATTAAGGTTTAGGAAAAGTTCTTAATTTTACTATTTTAAATGAGCCTGCCTACCCTTACATTTCTATTATTTTTATTATCTTTCCTTTAATTCCTTATGTGTCTGTTGTCTGCTTTAAGAATTAGCTTTTAGTTTTGTGACTAATTTTTACCAAAAAAAAAAAATTGCTGTATAGTACAATGAGAAAGAGCATAAGACCTATGGTTTAAAATGATCTGAGTTCAAATCCTAACCCTTCCATTTCTTAGCATCGTAACATTGGGTATGTTTCTTAAACTACACAAACTGGATATAATAGTACTTACCTTGAAGGAGATTATGAGGTCTGGAAATATATATTTCATTAAATATCATCCAGTGCTATTATTAGTTGTAGTTTTATTATTAGATAATGGAGATTAAAAACATGGTCTCAAAGATTTAGGTTAGGAAGTTAAAATGACTTTTTTTTTTTTTTCAACCAGAAAAGGGCAAAATAATATAATTAAATGTGTGATAAAGTAGCATGATCTTAAAATTCACAGGATACAGGTGACACAGGAAATATCAATACTGGGTAACAGGAAACAAACACAGCAAGTGGATAAAGAACCACAAAAAAATTAAAGCCAAAAATGGCACTGCCATTGTGAATTCTAAATGCCCATTCCCCCATTCAAAAGAGAAAGCCCATGCTCAGAGAATTAGTGAGATTTATCCAAAGTCATACAACTCAGTAAAGATAGATGTGTAATATTTTTTCCTTCTATTCCATTCTCTGGAATGAATTATTAGTAATCAGAATGTGTCATTAGAACATTCTATTTTCTTCCACTTTATGTTATCTCTTCATCCTTCCATTACAGTTCTTTCCCGTCCTCCACTATCTCTTGTGTTGTACATTCTTACTTATTTTCAATTTATTGACAATACAGAAGCCAAGCTTTATCCATGTTTTCACTTTGTTCTGACTCATATTCATTATAATCACATTTTATTAGCATCTCTAAGGCACCATTATCTTGAGATCAGCTTTCCAGCCAAGTCTTGTCAGTACAATCTGTGTTGTTTCCCATTGCAGATCCCTATGTCAAAGTGAACCTGTACCATGCCAAAAAGAGAATCTCCAAAAAGAAGACTCATGTGAAGAAATGCACCCCCAATGCAGTGTTCAATGAACTGTTTGTCTTTGACATTCCCTGTGAGGGTCTTGAAGAGATAAGTGTTGAATTTCTGGTTTTGGATTCTGAAAGGGAATCCCAAAATGAGGTAATTGGGCAGTTGGTCCTGGGAGCAGCAGCAGAAGGAGCCAGTGGAGAGCACTGGAAGGAGATTTGTGACTATCCCAGGAGACAAATTGCCAAGTGGCATGTGCTCTGTGATGGTTAGCATCCTAGCCAAGATGAGTTGGAACTTAATGATTTTTACTAGGCAAGAAGAAATTTTCTTTCTTTTTTTTTTCTGATACATGATTACAAGCTTGTGAAAGCTTTTTTGTTGTTGTTGTTAGAAATGTATTGAATTATCAGACCAGAAAGTAACTGTAAATGTGTATCATGATAATTTACTCTTTATTAGAGAAGTTGGATAAATTTTCATAAGATATTCAATTTCCCCTGAAGGTTACCAGTTATATAAATAAGAGTAGCCAAACATTTTAAGAATACTGCTCTGCAGGCCCGAGTTATGGCTGTGGTGATGATCTCATTGGAACATGTCACTGGAAGTCAATGTGGTTTTTAGGATTTAGAAATGAAAAGCATATCTTCTCTTACGAAAATTCATCCATTGTTCATCAACTGGGGAAATCAATTTTTCTTTAAACCCAAAGATATTAAAGAAATGTTCTCTAGATTATTTTATTAATTATGTCATGTGCAAATGGTTGTCCTGCATATAAAAGTATATGATTATTTCTTTTTTGGTCTGTAATTATTTGACACAATTTTATCATAAGAAGGGTAACTTAGGTTTGTTGAAAAAAAAAAGTGAACAAAATGAGAAATCATTTTATCAAAGGGCTGAGTTTAGAATACTATAGCCGAAATATGCTTTCCCCTTTCTAAGTTTACATGTGAGTCAAAAATAAAATATAATCTCACATAAGAACCATGGCCTTGAGTTATTCACTGCTTGTGACAAATGTCAGTGTGGCCTAAGAAAGCCCTATATACTTTTGTGAAGTTGCTGAGTTAGCTAGTGGGTAAAGAAATAAACTTCAGTGAGAAATCCAGTTAGAAATGCTGTTTTCTTATAGGAAATATATATAGTATGCAAGTGTACATTCAAGGTTATCCCTTGAACACAGAAAGGGCATTGGTAACCAAGTCTTCATTCAGCTTGTTCTCCCCCAGAGAGGACTAAGCTACTATTTGAAAAGAAATGAAGACAAAAAAGTTGTGAAGTTGTAATCATCACTGGGTAGAAAGTGTTACTTAACCCAAAAAACTAATAAAAAATAGTTACACGGCAAGTCTAATATACTTTATATATGTTCATACATAATATATTTAGCTGTCAAATTAGCACAAGTATGTTTCACTATCTTTTCTAGGCTAATTTGTCTTGAGCTGTTGCCTGTTGACCAGTTTATAAACCTGTATCTTATACATCTTTCCAGTGCCAGGGCTCTGAAATTCATTAAAAATCCATTAAACCCTGTGATTATTTGGAAAGAATTTACTTGAGGTAATGTCACTGTATTTGAGTTTTTAGAAAAGTATGAGTGAAACTCAGGTACAGTTGAATTTTAAATATGCAAGTTAGAAATGAAGTCTACTGAAAAATTTACATTTTGAGTCAGGTTTTGTGTCAGTGCTTTAGCAGTTTTTGAGAATGTGTTTGATATCACAGTGTTTGTAAAATCTATGATAAAGCATTTTCAAAACAACTTATACATGCTTTTTATGACTATTCCTAATGTAAAGAAAATGCTTTACACTCTATATACAAAGATTGAAATCAACCTCTCTTCTTGTGCTTTAAGATGATTTGGGGATTAAACAAGAATATTGTCCAATCATCATCTTCATGCCATCACAAAGTCAACTCATAGCATCTTGGTCCACTCAGTATTTCTGTGAAAGCAATGTGAAATGAATTTTAGTCAGTATATGGTTTGGGGGAGTCATATGGCCTTTTAATATTTGTATATTTGGTATCATGGGTCAAGGAATATAATATATTTTGGAGCTCTGAAACATTGTAAGAAGTCAACCCTAAGTATCCTTCAGAGCTGCCAGAAGTTAATGACGGTACCAAGAAAAGTATTGTTGTTGGAGGAGGGTGAACTTGTTTTTTTAGGGGAACAATGAAACCAAGAACAAATAATTACAAAATTACAATAACTAATTTGTAAATAGTTTTTAGTTCTTAAAATTTAAAGTGTTTCTCGGTGTGAAAAGTTGAGTAAAACTATTTGCAACTGCTGTAAAGAAAAGAAAGAAGAAAAACTAGAAAGGAATTGAAACAGGCAGGGGCATAGTGATCTCATCATTTTCTGAAAATTGTACTGTTTTATATTGTATTACAGTATCTGTGTGATTATCTTGAATTCTGTTACACATTCTGCCCTGTATTAAACATGTAAATTAATTGTTTGTCTGATTAGCGAATCTAACCACCCTAATGGAGAGGTATCCATATTTGAAGAACTGTGTAACTCAGTAACTGATTTTTTCTGATGTTGTAACTTAATAGAAGTGATTTGGGAGGAAGCATGGTATATGAGATGGTGTCTGTTCTTTCGTGCCAGCTTTGTATGATGTTTGTAAGATCATGTTATATGACATGAATAAATGGCTGCTTTTGACCAACCCACTTCAACTCAAAATTTTCTTTAATGGATTAATGGATTCTCTTATTTCTTTCTAAACTCTCGAGTTTCCTTAATAGATCATCTGGCATATATTAAGAAACATAAAGATTCAACACCAAGATCTTCCATATATCTTGTTGTAGTTTGCTTAATCCTCATAACACTCATCCAGGAAAGATATTATCCCTATTCAGAAGCAAACCTGAGACTCAAGGAGCTTTGGCAATTGACTCAAGTACACACGGATGATATGTGAATAGATTTCATTGCATACCTCACTCTTCTCTCTATGCCAGGCCACTCTCCTCCAGGGATCCTAATCAATTGGCTCTGCTAGATTCTTAAAATGTTTCATGCCCACATTCTTGGACTTCTCCTTTCTATATTGTGGTCACTTTTCCATATTTTATTTACCATTTTTAATAAAACATCTTTATTGGAGTATAATTGCTTTACAATGGTGTGTTAGTTTACCATTTTCACCATTTTTCATCACAACTTTTAATTTATTCTTCCTTTTATTGTCTTTCATGATCTTCTTTCTCACTTTAGTCTCTTTCATTACCTATTTTATATTACTGTCTTTTCTTTTTCATTTTTCCTATATCCTTGCATTGGATAGATTTATTTAGTAAAATGGAGTTGAAATGGAAGTCTTTATTTCTTCTTAAAGATGTAGGAAAAACAGACTCAGAACATCTGCAATGTTTCCATCAGACACCAGCTAAGGTAAATGGGAACTATGGGATCCACCACCAGGAGGATCAGCCATTTTTTACAGCACTAATCTATATGGATGTGTTCTGTATTATCACACTTGGCAAAACAACCTTGCAAATGGTTGCAATCAAAATCTGCTGCCATTGTATTTTTGTTTTAAACCATATTAATTGTATTAAGACTGTGCACAGGTATGTTAAAAGAGTTGGTCATTACATTTAAGTGCTTAAATATATTTTAGACCTCCCTGTCAAAAGTAACCAGAGACACTGAAGAGATATTCTAAGGGAATTAGTCATTAGGGAAATGCTAATTAAAACCACAATGAGATACCACTGCACACCTTATTACAATGGCTAAAATCAAAAAGTTTGAACATGACAAGTGTTGGTGATTTGGAGGAATATTCCTACACTGATCTACACTACTGGTGGGAATATAAAATGTATAGCTGCTTTGAGAAACAAGTAGTCAGTTTCTTAAAAAGTTAAATATACAACTACCAAATGACCCAGTCATTCCACCTCTAGGTATTTACTTAAGAGAAAAGAAAGCATGCATTTGCACAAAGACTCATGCATTAATTTTCATAGAAGCTTTTTTCGTAGTAGCTAAACACTGGATTCAACCTAAATGTTCAACAACAGGTGAATGGATAAATAAATTGTGTTGTATACACAGAATAGAATACTACTTAACAATAAAAAATGAATAAACAATTGATACATGCAACAACATATATACTTACAATAATTATACTGAGTGAAGGAAGCTAGTTATTTTCCCCTGGAACCCCCAAAATGTAGAGTGTATAATGTATGATTTAATTTATCAGAAATGTTTGAAAATGCAAACTTGTCTGTAGTGATAGTAAGCAGATCAGTGTTTGCTTGCGATTAGAGTAGGGTGAGTGGACATGTGTGAGTGAGCGAGATTAAAAGGGAATTGTAGGAAATTGGAGGTGCAGGGGATGGATGTGTTCATTTTCTTGATTGTGATGATGTTTCCACGGGTATATTCATGTATCAAAATTTTTCAAATTGTGCACTTTAAGTGTGTACAGTTTATTATATGCAAATTATACCTCAATAAAGCTGTTAAGAAAAAAATGTATAAGATAGAAACTATTTATAACTTTTTTTAAGAAAAAGAAATAACAATACTAACATTATTACCAGAAATATTTTTCTGAAAATTAAAAAAAAAATTTACATGTGTTGGGAGCAGTTCTTTTTTTCTTAATGTACCTTTCCCCATGAATGTATAGTTGGATGACTGCTTTTTAAAGTCTTTTGTGATGGTTTCTGTGTAATTATACCACCAACTCATTCAAGTAAATTTTTTGATTGCTTCTATTTTTAAGAAATTGATTTTTGAATTTAATTTTGATTTATAGTTATATGAAATATTATATTTTATAAAAATAAATTTACAAAACAAAATATATTAACAGAAGCCCATCTATTTCTACACTCAACTATTCCCTCCTCTCACATATATAATGACATTTAAGTTTTGGGTTAATTCTTCTCATTTTTAATATAAACATATGTAGATATATTCACATTTTTCTGTGTATCAGATGAACAAAACATGCTATACAATATATCATGGATATCATTCTCCAGCTGCATATATAGGCCTTATTGATTTTTACAGCTCTATAGTACTCCTTTGCAGCATTACTTTTAAAATGTTATTCAGGAAGAAGTATTTACTCTCCCATTGTAAGATAATGCCCTTATAAATAAGAAATGTGTGTTTTATTGATCATTTTCACTAGTAGCTAGGTTGTACATAGTAAACTCAATAAATATTTTTTTAACTAAATCAAACTTAATTGATGATTAGATGGGAAAGCATTGTGAAAACCACAATTGTTCAAGAATAGCAGTAGAAAAATTTGTTCCAAATATATAAAAGAATTTTTTGTTGTTGTTGTTATATTGATGTATAGTAGTCCCCCTTCCCCAGGGAATAATTTCCAAGACACTCAGTGGATGAAAAATCATATATATACTATGTTTTTTTCCTATACATACCTACCTATGATAAAGTTTAACTTATAAATTAGGCATAGTACAAGATTAATAACAATAATTAATAATAAAATAAAAAATTATAACAATAATTGTAATAAAATTTATCTGAATGTGGTCTCTCTCTCACTTGAATGATCTTATTTTACCATACTCACCCTTATTCTTGTGAAGATGTGATAAAATACCTACATGATAAGATGAAGTGAGATGAATGACAGCTATTATTGACCTTCTGATGTTATGTCAGAAGGAGGATCACATGCTTTGAGTGATCCTGGATCACTGAGCTATGACAATGTCAATGATTGGATGTCAGGAACAGATGATGTCAAAAGTTGGGAATGCTGGGCAGGATGGAGCTTGATGGTGTGAGGTTTCATCACATTACTCAGAACAGGGCACAATTTAAAACTTATAAATTGTTTATTTCTTTAATTTTCCATTTAATATTTTCTGACTGTGGTTGACTGAGGGTAACTGAAACCAAGGAAAGTGAAACTGCAGATAAGGGGGCGCTATTGTAATTCATACTATATTAGAAATTATAGAAGTCCAATGTGCTATACATATAATAGACATCCCAAACTTTTTCAAATTAGTTTTGGTGTGAACTGTGTTTCACTGTTTGTTTCTTAAAATTGGATTTATACTCCAGCTTTTAGCATTAAGCTAGTATTAAAGTGATTCTGTGTTCCTTGACAGGATGTCATCTGAGGTTAAGGAAAGATCATTTAAAAACAACTAAGAGAAATGCCTATTTAGGTCTTCTGTCCATTTTTGGATTGGGTTGTTTGTTTTGACATTATTCAGCTGAATGAGCTGTTTGTAAATTTTGGAGACTAATCCCTTCTTGGTCACATCATTTGGGAATATCTTCTCACATTCTGTGGGTTGTCTTTTTGTTTTGTTTATGATTTCCTTTGCTGTGCAAATACTTCTGTGTTTAATTAGGTCCCATTTGTTTTTTTATTTCTGTCTTTAGTTCCATTAGTCTGGAAGATGGATTGAAAAAGACCTTGCTGCGATTTCTGTCAGAGAGTGTTCTGCTTATGTTTTCCTCTAGGAGTTTTATAATATCTGGTCTTACATTTAGGTCTTTAATCCATTTTGAGCTTATTTTTGTGCATGGTGTTAAAGAATGTTCTAATTCATTTTTTTACATGTAGCTGTCTAGTTTTCCCAGCACCACTATTTGAAGAAACTCTCTTTCCACCACTGTATAGTATTGCCTCATTTGTCATAGATTACTTGACCATAGGTGTGTGGGTTTATTTCTGGGCTTTCTATCCTGTGCCATTGATCTATGTGTCTATTTTTGTGCCAGTATCTCATTGTTTCGATGACTACAGCTTTGTAGTATAGTCTGAAGTCAGGGAGTATGATTCCTCCAGCTCTGTTTTTCCTCCTCAAGATTACTTTGGCTATTCAGGGTCTTTTTGTGTCTCCAAACAAATTAAAAAATTTTTTGTTCTAATTTTGTGATAAATGCCATTGGTAATTTGATAGGGATAGCACTAAATCTGTAGATTGCCTTGGGTAATATAGTCATTTTGACAATACTCATTCTTCCAATCCAAGATCATGGTATATCTTTCCATCTGTTTGTGTCATCTTCCATTTCTTTCATCATCATCTCATAGTTTTTGCAGTGCAGGTCTTTTTTCTCCTTAGGTAGGTGTTTTATTCTTTTTGATGTGATGGTAAATGAGATTGTTTCTTGAATTTCTCTTTCTGACCTTTCAATGTTAAAGTATAGAAATGCAACAGATTTCTGTGTATTGAGAAAGAAATATCGTATGATATCACTTGTATGTGAAATCTAAAAAGAAATGATACAAATGAAGTTTATTTACAAAATAGAAACACACTCACCAACTTAGAGAATTAACTTATGGTTACCAGGGGGTTGGTGGGGGGATGCGAATAGTTAGGGATTTGGGGATTGACATGTACACACTGCTATATTTAAAATAAATAACCAACAAGGACTTACTGTATAGCAGAGGGAACTCTGCTCAATAATATGTGACAACCTAAATAGGAAAATAATTTGAAAAAAAATAGATACATGTATATGTATAACTGAATCACTTTGTTGTACACCTTAAACTAATGCAACATTGTTAATCAACTATACTCCAATATAAAATAAAAAGTAAAAAAAATAAAAATAAAAGCAACTAAGATATGAATTTGACTTGAAAATTTACTGTGGATGACTTTAAATTTAACACTGAGGTCATATAGCACACATGAAATATGACCCACTGAAATGCTGAAGTTCATCTAAGCAAAAGATTTTTAAGAACATAGAATTACCAAGGGATCTATTTAGATGGCTGGCACAAAGTCATGTAGAGAGCAATTGGGAAATCACAGCAAGCAAGTAGATGTCCAGGCCTACACCTCAAATGTCCACATGGCTCAGGAAGAGAAGGCAAGAGCACAATGAAAGTGTTGCTTCAGTCTCTGTTACATTCATAGGTCACTTATAATTTCAGCGGAAAATCCATAAAGACAAACGAAATAAGTTCTCAACCTCAAATTGATCCCCTGGCTTAGGTTGCTGATAATAGTGATGATGCTAGTGATGCTAGTGTTCTATTACCTTTAGTACTAACAATCATCACCTTGGAATTACTTGCCTAAAGTTTATATTCCCTCTTGATGGGGAAACCTCCTGTAATAGGCATTGCTGTATCTCCAGTGTCTGTTCATGGTAGAAGGTAACTCAAACATTTATTGGATTGAAATTTAAAATTTAATAATATAATGCATTTTCTAATTGATATCATCTCATTTAATGTGCAGCACAACCCAAATTATAAGAAATATTCCTCTAGTTCTATGGATGATAAAGATAAATTTCAGATTTTTATCTCACTTAAAACCACACAATTAAAGATGGAATGGAATTTAGGGCCTTCTGAATATAAAGTCCCTACTGTGTGTATAGCATCACACTGACCTGATTTAAGCTGGCAGAGAACCATGTGTTTTTCTTCTTTCACTCCCAGTTCTTATAATAAGTCAGACCTCTGACAAATACTGAAAATACTAGGAAATTATGGTTGAATTAACTCCTCAGGTTTGTTTTAGTTTTTTTTTTTTTTTTTTAACACAAATCATATAACAAGTGAATGGTAACAAAAATTTCCTCCTTGACCAAACTTTAATTAGGCTCCTATGAGCCCTCTTCTTTTTCTAGGCTACAACCTTGGCCTGCCAAGGCCAGTTTTAGCAAAGAACCCTGCTAAGCTGATTTATCAAGAATCCTCCCCCACTTTTGATATCTGATCAAGTTTCTTATCCCCCAACCCACCCTTGATATCTAAGTCCTTGACCTGCCTTTAAAAAAAATTCTGTTAAGCCAGTTAACCAAGAATCTCTCTACTCTTGATATCTAATGAAGTTCATTTTAGTAATATTCCATCCACTGACCCTTCCGTCTTCTGATTGATTATAAATCTCCAGTTGTCTTTGCCATATCATGATTTTCTTTCTATCCCTCTCCCCTATTGTAATAGTTTTGAATAAAGTCTTTCTTGCTATTTTTAACAGTCATCAGATTGACTTTTATTTAATAATGTTAGAACCTGGAACTGAATATGTGTAAGTTTTCCACTAAAAGTTTTTAAGAACTACTGCCTACTTCTCTGAACCTTCATGTTTGAGAGTTTGATACAGAAATGCCAACTTGATGTCATCTTGAATACCAATCCAGTGGTCATGACTATATGGAAAATCATGTTGAGGTGGTTTATGAGGGTAAATCATGGCTTATGAGAAAACTGATGGACTTGATTATCTATGCACTGGGAACTATATTCCCTAGCTTAAGGGAAATATTTCTATTTAGTCTCTGGTAAGTAAAATTCCATACTTCTTGATTTTGTGTTGGTAAAATGTGAATTGATTAAATTGCTTTATTAAGTCAACTTCTCTCTCACATAAGATGATATTTTCATTATCCCTCTGTGTTAATGGATTTAAAAAACGTGAGTTTTATATTGTCTCCCTAGTTTGAATTTTGACTTCATCTCTTACCTAACCCTAACCCTAACCCTAACTTGTTTTGATGTATGAGGATTGTTTGTTATTAAATATTTCTGTATCAATTTCTTTCTCTAAAAAAAGGGCTGGTAATAATTCCTCCATAACGAAATGTCCAGATTGCATAGAAGGATAGTGGGGAGAGTGATCAATTTTGTGTGGTTATGTTTTTTCAGAAAATGTGTATTGAATTTTTTTGAATCCAAAAAAGCAAAAAAATAAAATTTCAGTAATTTAAACTTCAAGGTTTTAAAAATAGGTATTGATATCTCTTACTAATTTAACTGTTTCTAGAAAACAGAGAAAAAGTATTTTGAATCAGGAAAATTCCAAACCATTCATGATGGGGACATGGCATGAATGATGAGAAGATTAGATTGGGTACAGGGGACAAGTAGACAATACCAACTGTATGAAAAATGCTTTATTTAAAAATAAAATAAAATTAGGGACTTCCCTGGTGGTGCAGTGGTTAAGGATCTGCCTGCCAATGCTGGGGACACGGATTCGAGCCCTGGTCCAGGAAGATATAACATGCTGCAGAGCAACTAAGCCCATGCTTCACAACTACTAAGCCTGTGCTCTAGAGCCTATGAGCCACAACTACTGAGCTCGTGTGCCACAACTACTGAAGCCCACGTGCTTAGAGCCCATGCTCTGAAACAAGAGAAGCCACTGCAATGAGAAGCTCATGCACCACAACAAAGAGTAGCCCCCCTCGTTACAACTAGAGAAAGCCCGTGCACAGCAACGAAGACCCAACACAGTCAAAAATCAATCAATCAATCAATCTTAAAAAAAATAAAAATAAAAGATGAAATTAATTAAAAAATAAAATTAGAAAAACATTTTGTTTAGGAGCAATTGAAACTACAATTGTATTTGGTTAACCTATTTTATTGCTATGCTATGCAGCTCTGCCTTCATTCATGCATATTAATATACACATGCAAAATCCTGGGTGCTTTGCATACACCTAAGCATAAAACATGTTATTAAGGGCAAAAGTAAAATTTTCAACTTTATTAGGTTTCAAAAGCCATAAAAGGAATTATACTAAGGCTAGAATATTTATAAAGATGAACATTACTTAGTATCATTATTTTAACATATAATTTTATTAAAATAATTATAAATGAAACAAACAATGCAACTCATTATTTTAACATATAATTTTATTAAAATAATTATAAATGAAACAAACAATGCAACTTAAAGAATTATACAGTGACAATACATAGATTTGCACTCTGAGGAATATATTTAAAAAGATGGATGGTATATTAGTTTGTTAAGACTGCTGTAATACATCTCACAGCTTGGGTGCCTTAAATAAGAAATATTTATTTTTCCCATAATTTTGGAGGCTAGAGGTCCAAGATGAAGGTGTGTTCAGAGTTGGTTTCTTCTAAGGCCTCTCTCCTTGGCCTGTGAATGGCTGTCTTCTTCCAGTGTCCTCACTTGGTCTTCATTGTGTGCATTCTGCTTCCTCATCTCTTCTTGCAAGGACATTAGTCATATTGAATTATATAACCATATAAGCTCACTTATCTTAATCATCTCTCTAAAGGTCTTATCTCCAAATATGGTCATATTCTGAGGTACTGGGGATTAGGGCTTCAGCATATGCATTTTGGGGAGGGGAGGCACAATTTAGTCATAATAGGTGGAGAGAAAGTGAGAGAGAAAGAAATTTATTTCCCGAAATGCTTACTGAAAAGATATTTTATATTCAATAAAGAACTTTCAGATACCACATAAATACCAAGACATTTCTTACTCTATCTGTTCCTCCCTTTGATGTATGTGGGCAACAGTGTTTGTTTAGTTACTCCCAAAGCCAGACACAGCTACAGTCATGTTTGTCCAGAGAGAGAAAGTTGTAAACATCATAATCTCTTTCTGAAAATATATTTTGTGGGATGAAACTAGTAAGAAGTATTTCACTATTATCGGTATATATAATAAAAATTTTAGTAAAAGAAAAAGAAAATGCATATATCATGCTAGTTGGCTTTTTCACTACTGAAATAACAAGATATTCCAAGAACTATAGACCAGATTTTTGCTTGAAAGTGATAATGAATTTGCTATAAAATATGAAAAAATCATGTTCATAATTTGTTCATGTTAATTATCATAGAAATATGTGCACTGAAAAAATTATAAACAGGCAGTGTGAAACAGAGCTGCATTGTGATAGGGCTGGCAGTTAGGATATCAAGGTTCCAATCTATGCTTTACTCTTAACATGGAGAAATCAACTTTCTTCTAATATTTTAAGGTTCTATAATTCTGTACAACCCAAGATAACTTAGTTTTATTGTGATCTCATTTAGTCATTTACCAACTCTGGTCAATTCAATTTATCCACATTTTTCAGGAAGGACTATCTATCTGGATCTAAAAGAAAGTAGAGAAATTTCAAGCAACAATGTTAAAACAAAGACATAATTTGGTCAATATGGATCTTTTTTTTTCCTTCAGTACTAGTTCTTTCCCACATGCTTAATCATCACCCTCACACATGTCAGATGAGAAGTAGAAAAATCAGTTGACTTCTTCAGAGACTGACTTGGGGTCTCTGTGGCTGCCACATTCCCTCAGTAGCTTCTTGCAAACTGATTGAGATCTATCTTCCCTGCAGGTAAAAGAGATACTTTCTAAACACATTGGCATAACAAGTTCTACAGAAATAGTGCCTTTCATTAAAGAGCCATCCAGCTGTAAATTCTTCTGTCTGTACTATTCATTCTTTAGGTCTCAATATTACCTCTTTGAAATGTCCACTTTGGAATATGCTGAGATATTACTTAACATTACTTAAAATGTTTAAGAGGCATACTACATTAATCTGTTAAGAACTGAGGTGAATGAGTGTAAACCAATCTTGTAACTTGGACAAGACAACCGTGGTTCCTATATGTGAGTGTAAGATGGCAAATAAAAAGGAAGGGTCCTCAAGAGAATGGTTGATTCTAAAGATAAACTTGATATTCTTCAAAATTACCCTGTAGGTTTAGCATTAGAATAGTTATAGAGTTGTGTTATTTCATTGTTTTGTGCCACTCTCAGCCTATGGATAACAAATGTTGTGGCTGGACCAGCCCTGTAGTATTAAGAGATACAAACTACTATGTATAAAATAGATAACCAACAAAGATATGCTGTATAGCACAGGGAATTATAGTCATTATCTTGTAATAACTTTTTTTTTTTTTTTTTTTTGCGGTACGCGGGCCTCTCACTGTTGTGGCCTCTCCCTTTGCGGAGCACAGGCTCCAGACGTGCAGGCTCAGTGGCCATGGCTCACGGGCCCAGCCGCTCCGCAGCATGTGGGATCTTCCCAGACCAGAGCATGAACCCATATCCCCTGCATCGGCAGGCGGACTCTTAACCACTGCACCACCGGGGAAGCCCTCTTGTAATAACTTTTAATGGAATATAATTTGTAAAAATACTGAATTACTGTACTATACATCTGAAACTAACATTATATTGTAAATCAACTATATTCAATTAATAAAAACAAAAAACATAAGAGCAGGTATTTAAAGAACAGGAGGAGGAAAAAAAAAGTGGCCCAAAATGTCAGTTATCAAAATCAAACAAGATCTCTAAAACAAGGAGGAGGTGGTATTGGGTAGCCTAGCTCTTTATCTAGTTGTGTGGCTGGCAATGTGTTTACTGAAGTGGATGCCTCAGCATTTACATTACCAAAGAAAAAGCCAACTGCCAGGGCTTACACTACACCAATAGAACTACCAATTGGAAATTTTGAACAAAACAAAGTTTTGTGCATCAAGTTATATTTGATACTGACTTGAATTCACAGAGCTGTTTATATAAAGGAATAAAAATTTTAAAATGTGCAATACTTATTTGATAGATTTGGAGCAAGAAGTCTTAAGATAGAACATCTTAAAGTAGAAACTGGGGACCTTGAGTTTTTGGAAAGATAGATTAACAAACTCTACTCCTGAAGTTTCTGTCTCAGTACACTTCTGGAAAGACCATACTATGTTTCAAAAACAAACATGCAAATAAACAACAAACCCAAATCAAAATGAAACTTCAGCAGGCAGTTCTTATTGTCAGCAACTTTTAGTCAACATTGATTTAGAGTTTATAAAGTACTTTGACATACTTTAACTCATCAAGTCTTCAGGAAGGCCATGTGAATTATTTAAGAAAGTTATTTTTGAGTCCATTTTACAGATAAGGACACTGAGGATCAGAGATATCATATAACTTGTTCAAAGATTTGAGCCTGTCTTTTATTTTTAAATTTCATATTCATTCCTCAATAGCATGCTATAGAAAATATATTTTAAAGTATATTCTTTTGAGATGTGAAGAATATTCTTTTCGTTTTCTGAAGATTAAAGGTTTTTGTTTTTTTCTTTTTTTTTTTCATTTGGCATTTCTTTCTGTCCATGTTACAAAGGAACTCCCCTTGTATGTTAAAGTGGCATCTCAAATTTAGCACACCCAAAACAGAATTAACAATGAAACAGATTGGTTCAAGATGGCGGAATAGAAGGACGGGCTCTCATTCCCTCTTGTGAGAGCACTGGAATCACAACTAACTGCTGAACAATCATTGACAGAAAGACACTGAAACTCACCAAAAAACATATTCCACATACAAAGACAAATGAGAAGCCACAATGAGATGGTAGGAGGGGTGCAATCACAATAAAATCAAAGCCCATAACAGCTGGGTGGGTGACTCACAAACAGGAGAACACTTATACCACAGAAGTCCACCCACTGGAGTGAAGGTTCTGAGCCCCACGTCAGGCTTCCCAACCTGGGGGTCCAGCAACTGGAGAAGAAATTCCTAGAGATCAGACTTTGAAGGCTAGTGAGATTTGATTGCAGGACTTCAACAGGACTGGGGGAAACAGAGACTCCACTCTTGTAGGGCACACACAAAATAGTGTGTGCATTGGGACCCAGGGGAAGGAACAGTGACCCCATAGGAGACTGAACCAGACCTACCTGCTAGTGTTGGAGGGTCTCCTGCAGAGGCAGGGGGTGGCTGTGTCTCACTGTGAGGACAAGGACACTGGCAGAAGAAATTCTTGGAAGTACCCCTTGGCATGAGCCCTCCCAGAGTCTGCCACTAACTCCACCAAAGAGCCCAGGTAGGCTCCAGTGTTGGGTCACCTCAGGCCATACAACCAAAAGAAAGGGGACCCAGCCCCACCTATCAGCAGACAAGTGAAATAAAGTTTTACTGAACTCTTCCCTCAAGAGCAACAGCCAGCTCTACCCACCATCAGTCCCTCCCATCAGGAAACTTGAACAAGCCTCTTAGATAGCCTCAACCATCAGAGGACAGTCAGCAGAAGCAAGAAGAATTACAATCCTGCAGCCTATGGAGCAAAAACCACATTCACAGAAAGATAGACAAGATGAAAAGGCAGAGGGCTATGTACCAGATGAAGGAATATTAAACAGCTTCATTAAACAGCTAAGTGAAGTGGAGATAGGCAATCTTCCAGAAAAAGAATTCAGAATAATGATAGTGAAGATGATCCAGGATCTAGGAAAAAGAATGGAGGCAAAGATCGAGCAGATGAAAGAAATGTTTAACAAAGATCTAGAAGAATTAAAGAACAAACAAACAGAGATAAACAATACAGTAACTGAAATGAAAGCTACACTAGAAGGAATCAATAGCTGAATAACTGAGGCAGAAGAACGGATAAGTGACCTGGAAGACAGAATGGTGGAATTCACTGCTGCAGAACAAAATAAAGAGAAAAGAATGAAAAGGAATGAAGACAGTCTAAGAGATCTCTGGGACAACATTAAACACAAGAACATTCACATTATAGGGGTCCCAGAAGAAGAAGAGAGAGATAAAAGACCCAAGAAAGTATTTGAAGAGATTATAGTCAAAAACTTCCCTAACATGGGAAAGGAAATAGCCACCCAAGTCCAGGAAGCACAGCGAGTCTATACAGGATAAACCCAAGGAGAAACACACTGAGATTTAGAGTAATCAACTTGGCAAAAATTAAAGACAAAGAAAAATTATTGAAAGCAGCAAGGGAAAGATGAAAAATAACATACAAGGGAACTCCCATGAGGTTAAGAGCCAGAAGGGAGAGGCAGGACGTATTTAAAGTGATGAAAGGGAAGAATCTACAACCAAGATTACTCTACCTGGTAAGGATCTTATTCAGATTCGATGGAGAAATCAAAAGCTTTATAGACAAGCAAAAGCTCAAAGAATTCAGCACCACCAAACCAACTCGACAACAAATGCTAAAGGAACTTCCTTAAGTGGGAAAAACAAGAGAAGAAAAGGACCTACAAACACAAACCCAAAACAATTAAGAAAATGGTAATAGGAACATACATAGTGATAATGACCTTAAACGTGAATGGATTAAATGCTCCAACCAAAAGACACAGGCTCACTGAATAGATACAAAAAGAAGACCCATATATGTGCTGTCTAAAAGAGACCCGTTTCAGACCTAGGGACACACAGAGACTGAAAGTGAGGGAATGCAAAAAGATATTCCATGCAAATGGAAATCAAAAGAAAGCTGTAGTAGCAATACTCATATCAGAAAAAATAGACTTTAAAATAAAGACTGTTACAAGGAAGGACACTATATAAAGATCAAGGGATCAATCCAAGAAGTAGTTATAAGAACTGTAAATATATATGCACCCAACATAGTAGCACCTCGATATATAAGACAAATGTTAACAGCTATAAAAGGAGAAATTCACAGTAACACAATAATAGTGGGGGACCTTTACCACCCCACTTTCATCAATGGACAGATCATCCAGATAGAAAATCAATAAGGAAACACAGGCCTTAAATGACACATTAGACCAGATAGACTTAATGTATAATTATAGAGCATTCCAATCAAAAGCAGTAGAATACACATTCTTTTCAAGTACCTATGGAACGTTCTCCAAGATAGATCATGTGCAGGGACATAAAACAAGCCTTGATAAATTTAAGAAAATTGAAATCATATCAAGTATCTTTTCTGACTAAAATTTTATAAGATTAGAAATCAAATACAATAAAAATAATAACTGTAAAGAACATGGAGGCTAAACACAATGCTACTAGATAATCAATGGATCACTAAAGAAATCAAAGAAGAAATCCAAAAATACCTAGAGGCAAATAAAAACAAAAACACAATGATCCAAAACCTATAGGATGCAGAAAAAACAGTTCTAAGAGGAAAGGTTATAGTGATACCATCTTACTTCAGGAAAGAAGACAAATCTCAAATAAACAACCTAACTTTTAATAAACCAACAAGAGTTTAATCTCCAAAATATACAAACAGTTCATGCAGCTCAATATCAAAAATCAAACAACCCAGTCAAAAAATGGATAAGAGATCTAAGTTGATACTCTCCAAAGAAGACATCCAGATAACCAAGAGGCATATAAAAGATGCTTAATATTACTAATTATGAGAGAAATGAAAACTACAATGAGGTGTCACCTCACTCCAGTCAGAATGGCCATCATCAAAAACAAAAACAAAAACAAAAACACAAAAAACTACAAACAATAAATGCTGGAGAGTATAAAGTGAAAACCAACACTGTACACTATTGGTTGAACTATAAATTGGTACAGCCACTAACGAGAAAAGTATGGAGTTTCCTTAAAAATCAAAAAATAGAGAAAAATAGAGCTACCATATGATTCAGCAATCCGACTCCTGGTCATATATCCAGAGAAAACCATACATTGAAAAGATACATGCACCCCAATATTTATTGCAGCCCTATTTGCAAGCCAAGCCATGGAAACAACCTAAATGTCCCTAGACAGATTAATGCATAATGTATATATATATACAGTGGAATATTACTCAGCCATTAAAAAGAATGAAATAATGTCATTTCCAGTGACATGGATGGACCTGGAGATTATCATACTAAGTCAGACAAAGAAAGACAAATATCATATGATATCACTTATATATGGAATCTAAAAAATGATACAAATGAAGTTATTTACAAAACAGAAGCAGACTTACAGACTTAGAAAACAAATATATGGTTCCAAAGGAGAAAGGTGAGGGGGAGAGATAAATTGGGAGATTGGGATTGACATATACACACGACTATATATAAAATAGATAGCTAACAAGAACCTACTGTATAGCACAGGGAACTCTACTCAATACTCTGTAATAATCTATATGGGAAAATAATCTAAAAAAGAATAGATATATGTATAACTAAACCACTTTGCTGTACACCTGAAACTAACACAACATTGTAAATCAACTATACTCCAATATAAAATAAAAGTTAAAAAATTTACATAGGAAAAAAAGAGAAATAATAGCTGAAAACATCCCTAACCTGGGAAAGGAAACAGATACCTGGTCCACAAAGCACATAGAGTAGTAAACAAGATGAACCCAAAGAGTTAAACACCAACACATATAATTCAAATAGCAAAAATTAAAATAGAGGATATTAAGAGCAGCAGGATAACAGCCACTAGATATGTTCAAGGGAATTCCAACAAGATTATGAGCTGACAAACTGTTAATTTGCAGGATACAAAATTAATACACAGGGGGACTTCCCTGGTGGTCCTGTGGTAAAGAATCCGTTCCAATGCAGGGGACATGGGTTCGATCCCTGGTCAGGGAACTAAGATCCTACATGCTGCAGGGCAGCTAAACTCACACACTGCAAATACTGAGCTTGCACACCTCAACAAGAGAGCCCATGTGCCACAAACTACATAGCCCATGCACCCTGGAGCCTGTGCGCCACAAATAGAAACCCACACACCACAACGAAAGATACCTCAAGCCTCAACAAAGATCCTGTGTGCTGTAACTAAGACCCAATGTAGCCAAGAAAAAGAAAGAAAGAAAGGAAATAAATAAATAAAATAAAAATATAAAATAATATATACAGAAATCAGTTGCATTTGTATACACCAACAATGAACTATTATAAAGATAAATTAAGAAAATAATCCCAGCTAAAATTTTATCTAAAATGAATCAATATATGTAAGGAGGTAAAAGACCTGTACTGAAAAAACTGTTAGATGTTGATAAAAGGAATGAAGTTGAGGGGGGAGTGACCAAGATGGTAGAGTAGGAAGACATGAGCTCACCTCCCCTGTGGGCACACCAAAATGTAATTATTTACAGAGCAACTGCCCATGAAAGATACTTGAAGACTAGCAGAGAAATCTACAGCTAAGATATAAAGAAGTAATCACAACAAGACAGACAGGAGAGATGGAGACGTGGTATTAGGGTTAGGAGACCCCTAACCCTAGCCCCAGGTAGGTGGCCCACAAATGAGAGGATGATTACAATTGCAGAGTCCACCCAAACAAGCAAGGGATCCAGGTCCCAAGTTGGTTTCTCCAGCTCAGGGGTCCTATACCAGGAAGACAAATCTCCAGAATGTTTGGCTTTGAACACCAGCAGGTCTTACTTTTAGGATAGCAAGAGGGCTGTGGAAAATAGAGACTCACTCTTAAAGGACAAACACAATATATCAACACTCTGAGACAGAGGGCAGAAGCAGTAATTTGAATTAAGCCTGGGCCAGACCCACTTGCTGATCTTTGAGAGCCTTTGGGAGAAGCAGGAGGCAATTGAGACACAACCTGGGGACATTGGCACTGGCATCAGTATTTGGGGGAACATGACCCAACACAAAGACACTGGTAGTGGTAAGTACCATTTTCATCCTCTCTATAGTGTCAGGACCTAGCTCTAGCCACAAGCAGGCCATCTGCCTTGGACCCACAGAGCCCCTGACTGCCCTGGGACACAGTCTCACCCATCAGCAGGTGTAGGACTTGGCCCTGCCCAGCAGTGCACCAGCACCAGCTCCAGTACCCACAGGGATCCTGCAACTAGCTGCCAGATACAGCCCTACCTGCCAACAGACTGACACTAGCCCTGGGACTTAACCTCACCCACCATTAGGTGGGCACCCTTCTTGGGATCCATTAGGTCCTAGCCCTACCCACATTTGGGCAGACATTAATTGTGGGAACCCTAGGGCCATGCAGCCAGAGACCCCAGGATCAGGGTCTGTCAACCAGAAGGCTAGTACTAGACCTTGTACCCACAGGGTACCAGCCTTGCCCACCAATGAGGCAGCAACAGTCCCAGGACAAGCAGGGCCCCACAGCCAGCTCTGTAAACACCTGACCCATTCACCAGCAGGTCGGCAAGGCCTTGGGGATGCACTGTATCCTGGCCTTTCCCAAAAGTGGGCCTACATCAGCTCCAGAAAATACTTGGCCCCTCAGATAGCCATGTCAGGATCCAGCCTCACAAACAAGCAGGCTGTCATCAGATCTAGGTTACCCCAGACATAGTAGCCAGCTGCGTCAAGAATTGGTCTTACCTACCAGGACACTAACACCAGCCTTAGGACCACTTGAGGCATATAACCAGTTGCCTCATAACCTGGTCCTGCCACCTGTGGGCAAGCACCAGGACCAGGACTCCCCTTCCATGAAACCAGCCATGCATGACTTGGTCTCACCCACCAATAGCCAGAAACATCCACAAAAAGCAAGGCCTGGCAACCAACCATACCAGCAGCCTCACAGCCTACCAGCATGTCCACAGTAGTCAGTCTGCCACACTGGAAGGACCCACATAGCTACATAGAGGGCACCCTTAAAGCATATAGCTCTGTTGACCAGTGGGGAGTGTGCCGCTGTGTCCCATAGGACATTTCCTACATAAGGCCACTTCTTCAAGATCAGGAAAAGTAACCAACCTACAAAACACATAGAATAAAAAAAGAAAATTAGGAAAAGTGAAGTGACAGAGAAATATGTTCCAAATAAAGAAAAAAATAAAACCCAAGAAAAACTATGTGAAGTGGATATAAGCACGCTAGCAGTTAATGAGTTGAAGGTAATGATCATAAAGTTGTTGAAAATACTTGGGAGAAGACTGGATGAACAGAGTAAGAAATTAGAAAATTTAACAAGGAGTAAGAAAATATAAAGTAGAACTAAGCAGAGATGAAGTATACAATAACTGATGTAAAAAATACTCTAGAAGAAATAAACAGTAGATTAGATGATATACAGGAATGGATCACTGGAAGACAGAGTGGTGGAAATCACTCAATCTGAACAGGAAAAAAAAAAAGGACAAAGGAAAATGAGACGTTTAAAGATCTCTGGGACAACTTCAAGTATACTAACATTTACAGTATAGGGTTCTCAGAAGAAGAGAGAGAAAAGGGGCAAAAACCATATTTGAAGACATAAAAGATGTAAACTTAACTAACCTGGGAGAGGAAACAGACCTGCAGGTCCAGAGGATCCCAAAAAGGAACAACCCAAACAGGACCACACCAAGACACGCTACATATTATAATTAAAATGGCAAAGATAAAAAGAGACTTTCTCAGGAAGATGGCAGAAAAGTAAGAAGCAGAGATCACCTTCCTCCCCACAGATACACCAGAAATACATCTACACGTGGAACAACTCCTACAGAACACCTACTGAACGCTGGCAGAAGACCTCAGACCTCCCAAAAGGCAAGAAACTCCCCACATACCTGGGTAAGGCAAAAGAAAAAAGAATAAACAGAGACAAAACAATAGGGACGGGACCTGCACCAGTGGGAGGGAGCTGTAAAGGAGGAAAGGTTTCCACACACTAGGAAGCCCCTTCATGGGCGGAGACTGCGGGTGGCGGAGGGGGAAAGCTTCAGAGCCGCAGAGGAGAGCACAGCAACAGGGGTGTGGAGGGCAAAGTGGAGAGATTCTCGCACAGAGGATCGGTGTCTATAGGGACTCACCAGCCTGAGAGGCTAGGCTGCTCACCCGTCAGGGTGGGCGGGACTGGGAGCTGAGGCTCGGGCTTCGGTCGGAGCACAGGGAGAGGACCGGGGTTGGTGGGGTAAACACAGCCTGCAGGGAATTAGTGCACCACGGCTAGCCGGGAGGGAGTCCGGGGAAAAGTCTGTACCTGCCAAAGGGGCAAGAGACTTTTTCTTCCCTCTTTGTTTCCTGGTGCACGAGGAGAGGGGATTAAGAGCACTGCTTACAGGAGCTCCAGAGACAGGCACAAACCGCGGCTAAAAGCGCGGACACCAGAGATGGGCATGAGATGCTAAGGCTGCTGCTGCCACCACCAAGAAGCCTGTGTGTGAGCACACGTCACTATCCACACCTCCCTTCCAGGGTGGCTGTGCAACCCGCCACTGCCAGGGTCCCGGGATCCAGGCACAACTCCCCTGGGAGAACGCACAGCGTGCCTCAGGCTAGTGCAATGTCCCGCTGCCCTCTGCCGCTACAGGCTCGTCCTGCAACGGCAACCCTCCCTTCCCCTGGCCTGAGTGAGCCAGAGTCCCCGAAGCAGTTGCGCCTTTAACCCCGTCCTGTCTGAGCAAAGAACAGACACCCTCCGACGACCTACAGGCAGAGGCAGGGCCAAATCCAAAGCTGGGCCCCGGGAGCTGTGAGAACAAAAAAAGAGAAAGGGAAATCTCTCCCAGCAGCCTCAGAAGCAGCAGATTAAAGCTCCACAATAAACTTGATGTACCCTGCATCTGTGAAATACATGAGTAGACAACGAATCATCCCAAATTGAGGAGGTGGACTTTGAGAGCAAGATTTATTATTTTGTCCTCCTTTTGTGAGTGTGTATGTGTATGCTTCTGTGTGAGATTTTGTCTGTATAGCTTTGCTTCCACCATTTGTCCTAGGGACTTATCTGTCTGTTTTTTTGTTTGTTTTCTTTAAAAAAATTTTTTTCTTAATAATTATTTTTTATTTTAATAACTATATTTTATTTTGTCTTACTTTTTTATTTTATATTCTTTCTTTCATTCTTTCATTCCTTCCTTCCCTCCTAACTTCCTCCCTTCTTTCTTTCTTTCCTTTCTCCTTCCTTCCTTCCTTCCTTCCTCCCTCCCTCCCTCCCTCCCTCCCTCCCTTTCTTTCTTTCTTTCTTTCTTTCTCTTTCTTTCTTTCTTTCTTTCTTTCTTTCTTTCTTTCTTTCTTTCTACATTTTCTCCCTTTTTTTCTGAGCTGTGTGGATGAAAGGCTCTTGGTGCTGCAGCCAGGAGTCAGTGCTCTGCCTCTGAGGTGGGAGAGCCAACTTCAGGACACTGGTCCACAAGAGACCTCCCAGCTCCACATAATATCAAATGGCAAAAACCTCCCAGAGATCTCCATCTCAACACCAGCATCCAGCTTCACTTAAGGACCAGCAAGCTACACTGATGGACACACTATGCCAAAAAACTAGCAAGACAAGAACACAACCCCACCCATTAGCAGAGAGGCTGCTTAAAAATCATAATAGGTCAACAGACACCCCAAAACACACCACAAGATGTGGACCTGCCCACCAGAAAGACAAGATGCAGCCTCATCCACCAGAACACAGGCACTATTCCCCTCCACCAGGAAGCCTACACAACCCACTGAACCAACGTTAGCCACTGGGCACAGACCCCAAAAACAATGGGAACTATGAACCTGCAGCCTGCAAAAAGGAGATCTCGAAAAACACAGTAAGAGAAGCAAAATGACAAGACAGAAAAACACACAGCAAATGAAGGAGCAAGATAAAAACCCACCAGACCTAACAAATAAAGAGGAAATAGGCAGTCTACCTGAAAAAGAATTCAGAATAATGATAATAAAGATTATCCAAAATCTTGGAAATAGAATAGAGAAAATGCAAGAAACACTTAACAAGGACCTAGAAGAACTAAAGATGAAACAATCAATGATGAACAACACAATAAATGAAATTAAAAATACTGTAGATTGATCAATAGCAGAATAACTGAGGCAGAAAAATGGATAAGTGACCTGTAAGATAAAATACTGGAAATAGCTACAGCAGAGCAGAATAAAGAAACAAGAATGAAAAGAACTGAGGACAGTCTCAGAGACCTCTGGGACAACATTAAATGCACCAACATTCGAATTATAGGGGTTCCAGAAGAAGGAGAGAAAAATAAAGGGACTGAGAAAATATTTGGAGATATTATAGTTAAAAACTTCCCTAATATGGGAAAGGAAATAGTTAATCAAGTCCAGGAAGCACAGAGAGTCCCATACAGGATAAATCCAAGGAGAAATATGCCAAGACACAAATTAATCCAACTGTCAAAAATTAAATACAGAGAAAACATATTAAAAGCAGCAAGGGAAAAACAACAAGTAACACACAGGGAACCCCCATAAGGTTAACCACTGATCTTTCAACAGAAACTCTGCAAGACATAAGGGAGTGGCAGGACATATTTAAAGTGATGAAGGAGAAAATCCTGCAACCAAGATTACTCTACCCAGGAAGGACCTCAATCAGATATGATGGAGTAACTAAAACATTTACAGACAAGCAAAAGCTAAGAGTTCAGCACCACCAAACCAGCTTTACAACAAATGCTAAAGGAACTTCTCTAGGCAAGAAATACAAGTGAAGGAAAAGAACTACAATAACAAACCCAAAACAATTAAGAAAATGGGAATAGGAACATACATATTGATAATTACCTTAAATGTAAATGGATTAACTGCTCCCACCAAAAGACACAGAGTGGTTGAATGGATACAAAAGCAAGACCCATATATATGCTGTCTACAAAAGACCCATTTCAGACCTGGCAACACATACAGACTGAAAGTGAGGGGATGGAAAAAGATATTCCATGCAAATGGATCTCAGAAGAACGTTGGAGTAGCAATTCTCATATAAGACAAAATAGACTTTAAAATAAAGACTATTAGAAGAGCCAAAGAAGGACACTACATAATGATCAAGGGATTGATCCAAGAAAATGATATAACAATTGCAAATAATTATGCACCCAACATAGGAGCACCACAATACATAAGGCAAATACTAACAGACATAAAAGGGGAAAACCAATGTAGGGGACTTTAACACTGCACTTTCCCCAATGGACACATCATCCAAATTGAAAATAAATAAGGAAACACAAGCCTTAAATGATACATTAAACAAGATGGACTTAATTGATATTTATACGACACTCCATCCAAAAACAAAGGAATACACATTTTTCTCAAGTGCTCATGGATCATTCTCCAGGATGTATCATATCTTGGGTCACTAATCAAGCCTCAGTAAATTTAAGAATCTTGAAATTGTATCAAATATCTTTTCCAACAACAATGCCATGAGACTAGATATCAATTACAGGAAAAGATCTGTAAAAAATACAAACACATGGAGGCTATACAATACACTACCTAATAACGAAATGATCACTGAAGAAATCAAAGAGGAAATAAAAAAATACCTAGAAACAAATGACAATGGAGACACAAAGACCCACAACCTATGGGATGCAGCAAAAGCAGTTCTAAGAGGAAAATTTATAGCAATACAAGCCCACCTTAAGAAACAGGAAACATCTTGAATAAACAACCTAACCTTGCACCTAAAGCAATTAGAGAAAGAAGAACAAAAAAAAAACCAAGGCTAGCAGAAGGAGAGAAATAATAAAGATCAGATCAGAAATAAATGAAAAAGAAAAGAAGGAAACAATAGCAAAGATCAATAAAACTAAAAGATGGTTCTTTGAGAACATAAACAAAATTGATAAACTATTAGCCAGACACACCAAGAAAAAAAGGGAGAAGACTCAAATCAATAGAATTAGAAATGAAAAAGGAGAAGTAACAACAGATGTTGCAGAAATACAAAAGATAATGAGAGATTACTACAAGCAACTCTATGACAATAAAATGGACAACCTGGAAGAAATGGACAAATTCTTAAAAATGCACAAGCTGCCAAGACTGAATCAGGAAGAAATAGAAAATATGAACAGACCAATCACAAGCACTGAAATTGAAACTGTGATTAAAAATCTTCCAACAAACAAAAACCCAGGCCCAGATGGCTTCACAGGCGAATTGTATGAAACATTTAGAGAAGAGCTAACACCTATCCTTCTCAAACTCTTCCAAAATATATCAGAGGGAGGAATACTCCCAAATTCATTCTACGAAGCCACCATCACCTTGATACCAAAACCACAGAAGGATGTCACAAAGAAAGAAAACTACAGGCCAATATCACTGATGAACACAGATGCAAAAATCCTCATAAAATACTAGCAAGCAGAATCCAACAGCACATTAAAAGGATCATACACAATGATCAAGTGGGGTTTATTCCAGGAATGCAAGGATTCGTCAATATATGCAAATCAATCAATGTGATAAACCATATTAGCAAATTGAAGTAGAAAAACCATATGATCATCTCAATAGATGCAGAGAAAGCTTTCAACAAAATTCAACACCCGTTTATGATAAAAATGCTGCAGAGAGAAGGCATAGAAGGAATGCTTCTCAACATAATAAAGGCCATATATGCAAACCCAGAGCCAACATCAACCTCAATGGTGAAAAACTGAAAGCATTTCCACTAAGATCAGGAATAAGACAAGGCTACCCACTCTCACCACTCTTATTCAACATACTTTTGGAAGTTTTAGCCACAGCAATCAGAGACGA
>NW_020837976.1:21604185-21626296 GCF_003676395.1 Aethalodelphis obliquidens | reverse complement strand
GAAAATTATAAGACACTGATGAAAGAAATTAAAGATGATACAAATAGATGGAGAGATATACCATGTTCTTGGATTGGAAGAATCAACATTGTGAAAATGGCTCTACTACCCAAATTAGTAGAGTTTTTCCAGCATCACTTATTGAAGAGACTTTCTTTTCTCCATTATATATTTTTGCATCCATTGTCATAGATTAGGTGACCATAGGTGCATGGGTTTACCTTGGAACTTTCTATCCTGATCCATTCTTCTATATTTTTGTTTTTGTTCCAGTATGATACTGTTTTGAAGACTGTAGCTTTGTACTACAGTCTGAAGTCAGGGAGACTGATTCCTCCATCTCCATTTTTCTTTCTCAAGATTGCTTTAGCTATTTACAGTCTTTTGTGTTTCCATACAAAGTGTAAAATTTTTGTTCTAATTCTGTGAAAATTGCCATTTGTAATTTGATAGGGATTGCATTGAGTCTTGGGTAGTATAGTCATTTTCACAATACTGATTCTTCCAATCCAAGAGCATGATACATCTCTCCATCATATTTTCTGTCATCTTTTATTTATTTCATCATATCTTATAGTTTTCTGAGTATAGATCTTTTGCTTCCTTAGGTAGGTTTATTCCTAGGTATTTTATTTTTTTGATGCAATGGTAAATTGGATTGTTTCCCCTATTTCTCTTTCTGACATTTTGTTGTTAGTGTATTGGAATGCAAGATATTTCTGTGTATCAATTTTTTATCCTGCTTCTTTACCAAATTTATTACTGAGCTGTAACATTTTTCTGGTAGCATCTTTAGGATATTCTATGTATAGTGTCATGCCATCTGCAAACAGTGACTGTTTTAGTTCTTTTCCCATTTGGATTCCTTTTATTTCTTTTTCTTCTCTGATTGCCATGGCTAGACCTTCCAAATCTATGTTCAAAAAAAGTGGTAAGAGTGGACATCCTTGTCTTGTTCCTGATCTTAGAGGAAATTCTTTCAGTTTTTCACCACTGGGAATGAAGTTTGCTGTGGGTTTGTCATGTATGGACTTTGTTATGTTGAGGTAAGTTAAGTTCCCTCTATACCCACTTTCTGGAGAGTTTTTATAATAACTTGGTGTTGGATTTTGTCAAAAGCTTTTTCTGCATCTATTGAGATGATCATATGGTTTTTATTCTTCAATTTCTTGATGGGGGTTTATCACACAATATATGTCAATATACTGTGTGATATATATATCAATATATACTGTGTGATATATATATATACAGGCTCTCAACCACTGCACCAACAAGGAAGCCCATGGGTGTTGAATTTTTTCGAAAGCTTTCTCTGCATCTATTGAGATGATCATATGGTTTTTCTCCTTCAATTTGTTAATATGGTGTATCACGTTGATTAATTTGCGTATATTGAAGAATCCTTACATTCCTGGAATAAACCCCACTTGATCATGGAGTATGATCCTTTTAATGTGCTGTTGGATTCTGTTTGCTAGTATTTTGTTGAGGATATTTGCATCTATGTCCATCAGTGATTTTGGCCTGTATATATATATATATATATATATATATATATCTCACACAGTATATATAAGTCAATATATGATTGACCAATATATGATTGACTTGCATATGTTGAAAAATCCTTGCATCCCTGGGATAAATCCTACTTGATCATAAGGTATGAACCTTTTAAAGTGTTGTTGGATTTGGTTTGCTCATATTTTATTGAGGATTTTTGCATCTTTGTTCACCAGTGATATTGGTCAGTAATTTTCTTTTTTAGTGATATCTTTGTCAGGTTTTAGTGTCAGGGTTATGATGGCCACATAGAATGAACTTAGGAGTCTCCCTTCCTCTGCAATTTTTTTTTTTTTTTTTTTTTTTTTTTTTGCGGTATGCAGGCCTCTCACTGTTGTGGCCTCTCCCATTGAGGAGCACAGGCTGCGGACACACAGGCTCAGCAGCCATGGCTCATGGGCCTAGCCGGTCCACGACATGTGGGATCTTCCCGGACCGGGGCACTAACCTGTGTCCCCTGTATCAGCAGGCAGACTCTCAACCACTGCACCACCAGGGAAACACCCTCTGCAATTTTTTAGAAGAGTTTGAAAAGGGTGGGTGTTAACTCTTCTCTAAATGTTTGATAGAATTCGCCTGTGAAGCCATCTGGTCCTGGGCTTTTGTTTGTGGAAGGTTTATAATTAGTTTTAATTTCAGTACTTGTGATTAGTCTGTTCATATTTTCTATTTCTTCCTGGTTCAGTCTTGGAAAGTTGTATCTTTCCAAGAATTTGTTCATTTCTTCTAGGTTGTCCATTTTATTGGTTTATAGTTGCTTGTAGTAATCTCTTATGGTCATTTGCATTTCTGTGGTGCCCATTGTAACTTCTTTTTCATTTCTGATTTTATTGATTTGAGCCCTCTCCCTTTTTTTCTTGATAAGTCTGGCTAAAGATTTATCAATTTTGTCTATCTTTTCAAGGAGCCAGCTTTTAGTTGCATTGATCTTTGCTATTGTTTTCTTTGTCTCTATTTCATTTATTTCTGCTCTGATCTTTATGATTTCTTTCCTTCTACTAACTTTGGGTTTTGTTTGTTCTTTCTACTGCTTTAGGTGTAAGGATAGGTTTTGTATTTGAGATTTTTTCTTTTTTCTTGGGATAGGACTTGGGGTAGTATTTATATAAACTTTCCATTTAGAACTGCTTTTGCTGCATCCCATAGGTTTTGGATCATCATGTTTTCATTTGTCTTTAGATATATTTTGATTTTCTCTTTGATTTCTTCAGTGATCCATTTATTATTTAGTAACATATTGTTTAGCCTTCATGTGTTTGTGTTTTTTACAGTATTTTCCCTACAATTGATTTCTAATGTCATAGTGTTGTCATCAGAAAAGATGCTTGACATGATTTCAATTTTCTTCAATTTACCAGGACTTGATTTGTGACCCAAGATGTGATCTATCCAGGAGAATGTTCCCTGTGCACTTGAGACGAAAGTGTATTCTGCTGCTTTCGGGTGTAATATCCTATTAATATCAGTTAAGTCCATCTGGTCTAATGTGTCATTTAAGGCTTGTGTTTCCTTATTAATTTTCTCTCTGAATGATCTGTCCATTGGTGTAAATGGGGTGTTAAAGTCCCCCACTATTCTTATGTTGCTGTTGATTTCCCCTTTTATTTCTGTTAATGTTTGCCTTACGTACTGAAGTGCTCGTACGTTAGGTGCATATATTTACAATTGTTATATCTTCTTCTTGGATTGATCCCTTGATTATTATGTAGTTTCCTTCCTTGTCTCTTGTAAGAGTATTTATTTTAAAGTCTATTTTGTCTGATATGAGTATTCCTACTCCAGCTGTCTTTTGGTTTCCATCTCCTCACTTTCAGTTTGTATGTGCCCCTAGGTCTTAAGTGGGTCTCTTGTAGATAGCATATATATGGGTCTTGGGTTTATATCCATTCAGGCAGGCTGTGTCTTTTTGTTGGAACATTTAACTTAATTATCAATATGTATGTTCTTATTGCCATTTTCTTAATTATTTTGTGTTTTGGTTTTTTTTCTTCCCTTCTTCTTTGTTCTCTTCTCTTATGCTTCCTGCCTAGAGAAGTTGCTTCAGCATTTATTGTAAAGCTGGTTTGGTGGTACTGATTTCTCTTAGCTTTCACTTGTCTGTAAATCTTTTGATTTCTTTGTCAAATCTGAATGAGAGCCTTCCTGTGTAGATTATTCATGGTTGTAAGATTTTACCTCTCATCACTTAAAATATATCATGTGTATATCATACCACTCCTTTCTGGCCTGTGGGGTTTCTGCTGAAAAATCAACTGATAACCTTTTGCGAGTTCCCTTGTATTTTAATTGTTGCTTTTCACTTACTGCTTATAATATTTTTCTTTGTGTTTAATTTTTGTTATTTTGATTAATATGTGTCTCAGCTTGTTTCTCCTTGGGTATATCCTGCATGGGAATCTCTGTTTTTCCTGGCCTTGGGTGACTATTTCCTTTACCATGTTAGGGAAAATTTTGACTAAAATCTCTTCAAAGATTTTCCCTGTCTCTTTCTCTTTCTCTTCTTCTTCTGGGACCCCTATAATGGGAATGTTGGTGTGTTTAATGTTGTTCCATAGGTCTCTGAGACTGTCATCAATTATTTTCATTTTTTTTTCTTTATTCTCTTCTGTGACAGAGATTTCCACCATTCTATCTTCTAGCTCATTTATCTGTTCTTCTGCCTCAGTTATTCTGCTATTGATTTCTTCTAGTGTATTTTAAAATTTCAGTTACTGTATTGTTCATCACTGTTTGTTCTTTAGTTCTTCTAGGTCCTGTTAAGCATTTCTTGTATCTTCTTGATCCATGCCTCCATTCTTTTTTTGAGAGCTTGAACCATCTTTACTGTCATTACTCTGAATTTTTCTTCAGGTAGATTTTCCTCTTCATTTAGTTGTTCTTGTAGGTTTTTACCTTGCTCCTTCTTCTGCCATATATTTGTCTTTTATCTCATTTTGTCTAACTTATTGTGTTTATGGTCTCCTCTCTGCAGGCTGAAGTGTTGTAGTTCCTCATGCTTCTGTTTTCTGCTCCCTGGTGGGTAAGTTTGGTCCAGGGACTTGTGTAGGCTTTCTGATGGGAGGGACTGGTTTCTGCCCTCTGGTGGCTGGAGCTGGGTCTTGTCCCTCTGGTGGGCAGGTCTGTGTCAATGAGTGTGTTTTGGTTTATGTGTGCTTAGTATGACTTTAGCCAGCCTGTATGCTGATAGGTGGGGCTGTGTTCATGTCTTGCTAGTTGTTTGTCCTGAGGTGTTTGAACACTGGAGCTTGCAGGCTGTTGGGTAGAGCCAGGTCTTAGTGCTGAGCTAGGGACCTCAGGGAGGGCTCATGCCAATTAATATTCCCTGAGGCTTGGAATTCCCTGGTAGCCCAAGGGCTAGAATGTGACACTTCCACGGTGGGCCCTCAGGTTCAACCCCTGGCCAGGGAACCAAGACCTCACAAGCCTGCAAGCCAGATGGTCTGGCCAAAAAAAGTAAAAAAATAAGAAAACAAACAAACAAAACCAAAACAAACAATAAAAACAAAACCAAAAAAATAAAGGAAACAACCAAACAGAAAACCCAAGAACCAACACAAAAATAAAAACTAAAAACCAAAAACCAAAAAAAAAACCCACAAAAAACAAAAAAAAAGCAAAGAAATACAAACAATGACAATAAAAATACAAAAAAAAGAGATCAAAATGACAAAACAAACAAAATTACATAGAGAGAAGTAAAAAATATATTAAAAAATAAAATAAAACTAAATAAAATAAATAAATAGAACAATGACAAAAAGAACAACAACAAAATTCTCTGGGGTCTCCACTATCAGTGTCTTTGAGCCCATGGTGAGCCACACCCAACCCCCGTTTCCCCAGAAGGCCCTCCAAGACTTCTAGGTAGGTCTCTGGACCCACTGTGGGGGTGGCTCAGATTCTGACCTGGCCCAAATCCCATGTGTACATGCCCACAAAGTCCACAGCTGCTTAAGCTAGACACTTCTGGGTTGTGAGAGCATCATTGTCCATTCAGATATTCCTCAGGTGCTGAATTTCATGGGGATTTAATCAGTGGCTTGGGCAGCTGCATGGAGAGATTTCAGTTCTTTGTCCTTAGTCACACAGCCCCTGGGGCTCAGCTTTGGTTTTGGCCCCAATGATGTATGTGGGCCATCCTCAGGCATCTGCTCCCCACCCAAGTGAGAGGGGACAAAGGCAGCAACTGAGTGGGCCATGCTTGCTTAGTTAGGTGGGAGAGAGATAAGGTTGCAATGACTGGGGAGTACACACTTTCTCCAGTGGGAGCCCCCTCTAGAGCTCACAGAGGCAGGGGCTGGCAAGGAAGTGGTGACCAACAAGAGGACACATATTCATCCAAGCTGAGGGGGACAAGGCAGCAACTGGGGCATGCACACACTTTCTCAGGCAGGAGTCCCACCCAGTGTCTGAAGAGGCAGGGACTGGTGTGTGGGGAGAGAGGTCATAATGTCCTCCCCACCATTCACATTCTACTCAACAATCATGCCTCATTTCCATGGTAGTCTGTGCTTTCTCCAGGAGCATTCCTGGCTATGGAGCTACTCACTCCCATTCCCTCAGGCTGTCTCTGTACAGCCAATAGCACTCCTCTCCTTGGGTCTGCTCTCCAAACCCCATGCTTCAGCACCCTGCCCCTGCCGTCACTGGTAGACACCCGTCTCAGGTTGGGGTGCACAGAGCTGTGGCACATACCATCTGTATAAGTCTCACTCTGTCTTGCCTGCCACAGACCAGCTGCTGCACTTTCCTCTGATAGCCCCCAGAGCTCCCCTTCTATTCCTGTTGATCTTGCCACCAGTAAGTGGGCTTCCCTGGGTGCAGTAACCTCTCCTTTCCTTCAGCTCCCCCCCAGGGTTGTGGGTCCCATCTCGTTTCCTCTTTTCTTTTTCTTCCTTTTCTCTCTTTTGTCCTATCCAGTTATGCAAGCATCTTTTCTTATCCTTTTAAGTATCTGAGGTTCTCTGCTAGTGTCAGAAGGTGTGGTGTAAAAATTGTTCCACTTGTAGATGTATTCTTGATGTACTTGTGGGGAGAGGTGAACCCCAGGTCCTCCTATTCCTCCGTTTGACCCAAACTCTACATTTGTTCTTGAACTATGGCATTATGACAATTCAATCAGAAAAATAATACATTCATTAAAAAAAGAAACTGAATATTCATATTAAAATATGAAAATTGACCCTTAGCACATACCATAAACAAAAATTAACTCAAAATGGGTAATAGATCTAAATATAAAAAATGCTGGAAGAAAACAAAAGCAAAAAGAAATGATAAGTTGAAATTCATTAAAATAAAATTTGCTCATTAAAACACACTGTTATAAATATAAATACATGTCACAGAGTAGAAAAATATTCATAATACATATATCTGTCAAAATACTTGAAACCAGGATATATAAGTATATTGAGAACTCAATAATGAGAAAACGAACAACCAATTTAAAAAATGGGCTGAAGTATTGGAGGGATACTTAACAAATGAGACATATGGAAATCATGACTAAGTGCTTTATATCATTACTCATTTG
Source organism: Aethalodelphis obliquidens (assembly GCF_003676395.1). Lineage (NCBI taxonomy): Eukaryota > Metazoa > Chordata > Mammalia > Artiodactyla > Delphinidae > Aethalodelphis > Aethalodelphis obliquidens. The sequence continues at coordinate 21,619,194 of NW_020837976.1, read as the reverse complement.
GTTATTTCAAATTAAAGTGCAATGAAACACCATTATAGTGGCTAACATTAAAAAAAAAAGCTTGGCATGACAAATGTTGGTGAGAAATTGGAGCAACTAGAATTTTTATATATTGCTGTATTTATAAAATTGTAAAATTAACCAATTTAGAAAACAGTTTGGCAGTTTCATATGGAGTTAAACATGCATTTACCACATAAGTCGGCAATTCTTCTCCTACATATTTACCCCCAAATGAAAATATTTGTCCACCAAAAAGAGTTGTTTGTAAATTTTCTTAGTAAATTTATTCATAATATCAAACCTAGTAACAAAAACAAATGTCCATTTATAAGTGAATGGATAAACAATTTGTCGTGTAGCCAGACAATAGATTATTCCACAATGAAGTAACAAATTACAGATACATAGAGCAACAGAGGTGGAACTCAAAAACACTAAAATAAGTGAAAATAATTGTTACAAAAGAGTATATTATTCTATTTATATTATGTCCTACAGCAAGGTAAACTAGTAAACAGTCATAGAAAGTAATCAGTTGTTGCCTGGAGCCAGTAGTGAATTTGGGTGGCTGAGGGGATTGGGAATAGGTTGAAAGTCATATTTGGAACATTTTTCGTTGATGGAAATGTGGAAAGGTTCTGTATCTTGAATGGGGGTGGTCATATGTTGATATATATTTGACAAAATTCATCAAACTTAGTCTAGCCAAAGGTTTTGTCAATTTTGCTTATTAAAAAAAAAAAACCTTTTAGTTTCATTGACTTTTTCTATTGTGTTTACTAGTCTCTATTTCATTCATTTTTGCCCTAATCTTTACTGTTTCCTTCCTTCTGCTAACTTTAGGCTTAGTTAGTTTTTTCTCTTGTTCCTAGAGGTGTAAATTTAGGTGGTTTATTTGAGACCTTTCTTGTTTCCTAAGGTAGTCGTTTATGACTATAAATTTCCTTCTTAATACTGTTTTTGCTGCATCCCAGAAATTTTGTTATATTTGGTTTCTACTTTTCAAATGTGTGCCTTTAATCTAGTGTAAATTATATCTAAAAGAACTTGAGTTAAAAGAAACACACCAAATATGAATAAGTCAAACAAAGATAGCCAGTAATGGGCCTGTTCTTCATTATTCATTTATTTAAACAGTGAGCACTATGAAAGGCTCAAATGTAAAAAGAGAATAAAAATAAATATAAGGTGAAAAAGAAACATTAATCACAGGAAATGTCTGTAAAATTTAAATTAATATCAAAAGGATAAAACTTTGAACAAAATCTTGTAAATGGTAGATAAGACATCAAAAATCACTTTTAATTTCAGTTTGAAACAAGATGATTAAGAAAAAATAATCATAAAATGTAGGAAAAAATGGAGTCATGTTTATATAAAACTCCAGTACAGGATTACAAACTGTAAAGACAGTTTTATCTCTTCTTCCTCATAAAATAAATGATGAAAATAATTTTTTAAGAAGGTAAAAACTACAGTGAGAAAAGAATGGAGGTAAGAAATGGAACACCAAGATACTGATAAGTTTTTGATCAATGGAAAATCAAATGGTGAATGGCAAGGATTTTGCAGTTTGAAAGAACCTTTAAATCTATGTATTGGCAGAATGCATCAGTGCAATAAAAGACAATTCATCCTATTGATCATTATCCTACAAGACCTGGGAACATAAAATAATAAATTTAAAGGCAAATTAATTTAATTAAGCAAATTAAATATTTTATTATTAATGATTTTTCACCAGAACAAAGAGAAGACTTGATACTCAATCCAAGAGCTAGTTCTTTGAATAGATAGATAAAACTACAAAAGATGCTACTATACTTTTAATTGGGAAAATAAAACACTGAATAGTAAAAAAAAAATAATAGTTTACCAATGGAGCAAAGATAGAAAAAATTTAAATGATCATATTCAGTTATATGTAATAAATTTGAAAATATGGATACAATTAACAATTGTATAGAAAAATATAAATTATTAACATTGATTCAAGAAAGAGTTTTCAAAAACAAAATGACTAGATCAACTAACTGAAAACAAAGTAAAAAGACAATACTAGATAGTATTGAGGCAAGTTTCTTTTTAATGTCTTTGAAGACCATATAATTTATTTGCCTTTTACAGTGCTTAAGAGCCTGGAAAATTAAAAATAAAATGCACAAATCATTTTACTAAGTTAAACTGTATCTAATGTCAATATTGTATCTAGAAGTGCAAATTTCATAAAGAAAATATTAGTAAATTCAATGTTAGAATAGTGTTGCAAGATCAATTAGGGCTTATTACAAAAAATGAAAGACTGAATATTAGGAAATATATTATTATAATTCTTTACATTCAAACTTTGGAAAAGGAAAACAAGTTTTCAAGATAATATTTAGAAGCTAGAAAAAATATTAAATAAACTTCAATATCTACCAAATAGAGCAGTAAGAAAATGTCCTCTTAGTATGAATAAATTTTCTAAATGACTAGATTGATTGAACAGGGAAGACTTGAAATCAGAGAAAAAACTATGTACTATTATTTTGCATTCTAGTGGAAGATCTATGATTAGACACAAAAAAGTAAAAAGAGGAAAAGAAGATGATAAAATAACCATTACTGTTCACTTTGGAAGCTTAATAAAATCACTGAAAAATTTTTGAAATGATAAAAATGTTTAGTAATGTGATCAAACAGTCAAAAATATGCAGTTATCAAAATCATTATCTTTCCAGGGTATAATTTAAAAGGTATGGGAAAAATTTATGCAAACTGATAATTTATTATGTCAATATGATATATATTTCTTTGAACAACATACAATTATATACTATATTCTATGATGTATAATATTCACAGTATATTTTTATTTAATTTTTTCTACATATGTGAAGAAAATTGCACTATATCCAGGAATATAAAATAATATTTGAAAAAATAATGTTGTTTCTAAGATAGTAAGAATACTATAGATACATTTATGTTTAACTTGATCTACTAAATAATATCTTTACATGTCAGTAAAAGCTTTTTCAAATTAATGAAATAAAACCTAAATTTCATGAAGAATAATACATACATAAAAATTTCCAAAGTTTTTGAACTAGACTATTACCTCATATATTAAAATACATATAAATTAAATATATTAAAATTGATGTCACAATACTCAACATGCTATGATACTGGCATCAAAATATGCTATCTATAAATGTTTACAAAATAATCAACAGTTTAGTAAATTATAAAGTTGCATTTAAAATAATTGGAAAAATAATCATTGGTCTCAAGATAACTGCCTAATCATTTAATTTTATATATCTTATGTTGTGGTATATCTCAAGAAAAAGAAATATATAAAGAGGCAAATGAAGATTCAGAGGCAGAGAAAGAAAGAGGAAATGAGAATAAATTAAGAAAAAATTGAACTATGCAAATGTTGTAGTTTGTTTCTGTCTTAGCCACCAAGGGAAATACTTCAAATTGGAAAGTGAAAATAAATCCACTCAAATGACATTAAAACCCCAATTCGATCTTACTTTAAATAATTTCTGATAATACGTCTGTTAGTTATGCTGTTTAAAAATCTCTTTGACCTCTTGGGTTTTTTTTTATTCCATACCTCTAAATTTTTATATTCTAATGAAATGAACATCTCTCCATAAAATCCTTAGGTAACACTCTTCAAATAGTGCTCCTTCATATGTTTACTCACAAGTGCTTATTTAATAGTTTTTAATGTATTCCTAATAATTTAGGGCATTGAATTAATGAGATCAATTTACAAATGTGTTACGCATTAAAATTAATAAACAAGAAATGACTGACAAATTGATTTAGCATGCCACGTTTAATTTTTTTCCATATAGGTTATAGAATAAAACTTCTCCCACTACCCCTATAGATACATTTGAGTTTCTTGCAAATGTTTCATTGTGTAAGAAAGCTTTCAGCTCTCTACTTGTTTTTGTCTTTTGTTTCTTTTATTTTTTTTTATTAGTTTTGCCTCTTCAGGCCAACTAACAGAAGAAATCTGAGACCACAAGGACAACTAACATATGCTGAACATGGAAAAAGACTCAGGTGTGCCTTCTAGGCTCACTCTTGTCTTTGATTGTTGTACAATAACAGGTGAACATGGAACCAGATTCCTTTTCATAATAGTATGTTATAATAAGTTAAATTTGGGGTACATCTTGATAAGAATTTAGTAAATTAAAAAAATCACCATTAAGATGTGCTGGGTCTATAAGTCATTTTGGTTAAAATTAGACTCAACTAACAAAACTAAATAAAATTTACTCTTTGGAAATTTTGAAGGAATATCTGACAGGTAAGGACACTGAGATATCTGACATTTCAAAAGATTACATTTTAAATTTATTGATGAGAATATAGAATGCATTATCTTTGGAGGATAATTTGGAAACATCTATTAAAGTCAACTGAACATGAACTTTAAGTAAATAAATCTATTCTAGAATGTATCTACTGCCCTTACATATCCACTTCTGGACAAAGGAGAGAATTATCATTCTACATCCCTTGGCATTAAGACAGACATACAATTAATTCTGGCCAATGGGTTGGGAGCAGAAGTTATAAGTATCATTTACACACTAAAGCATTTAGCCACTGATATGATTTTTCAGTCTCTCTTCACTTACTGTAGTAATCATGGAGTTGGCGAATGGTTGAGATACAGGACCAAAACTTCAAAGTAGCAGAACCACTGTATCACCTCATGGAGGACAGTTGCTTATGAGATTCCTTGAAGTCGTAATCACATATTTCAAATAGATTAAAAAGGTCACCATTTGCAATATTATAGCTTGTTAAATCAGGATTTCCAACCTAAACAAATTATAGAAGTGAATAATAAGCCTGATATTTTATGTATAAACTTCTAGATTTGAAATTTTCATGAGCATAAAATACTCCTTTCTATTGGCTAGTCTTATAATAAATAATTACGAATTTTAACACATAAAATTTATCTATGCTAATCAAATACTTATCTTCTCTTGTATTGCATTACTGCCTAAGATTTTTCTTGCATAAATTGTTTCTCTAATGAAAATGATCACACTGGATCATTTTCCAACTCTAAGATTCAATGATTCTACAAGCATTTTCTACTAATTATAAGCAAGAATTGGTGAAGTTCATCAATCTACTTAACACCTGACACATTAAGTATACCTCTTCAACAGAGCTGAAATTAGAAAATTATTACCCTTTTGAGCCTATCAGACTAATATTCACGATACAGTAATTGCTTAGTGCTGGAATAACCTACTCAGTGAAGAAAATGTAAATAAAGTACATTTGTCAGGTTTTTAAAAAGCAGTCTTCAGGGAAATACCCTGTTTATATTCATTTGTGAGGTTCCTAGTGATAATAGCTTCACTTAAAATACTACAAACTCTTTAACAAGGAAATCATCACTGAAATGCAGACAGCTTTAAGTTAAATTTTTTCATCTGTTCTTAAAGTGTTATGTTCATTTTACACAGCTTTTATTGCAACTTAATTTAAAAGAAACTTAAACATCATAAAAAATCTTAATTTACAGACTCAAAGCATTCATCTTTTAGCTTTTAAATTGTTTTTATTGAACAACAAAACCATGTTGTTTTAAGATGTGACTTTTCCATGGTAAATGACTGACTCAGTAATGTCTCTGTTATCTCATAAATCACCTATGGTCTATCCTTTCAACAATATTTTACTTCCATAACTTCCTGTGTGCCAAGCACAGTTCTTTGCTTGAAAACATAATTACATTAGGTCTCTACCATTGAAGAACTCCCTGTCTGTTATTCTTGTCTTTATTTCTTTCTGTCTCTCTTTCTATCTCTTTCCTACACAACATCATGCACATACATATGTATAAACACATACTCATCCTCTTGAATATAAGACTGCACCCCTCCAAAACTTTATTACCAGTTTTTGCTGAGTTTTTTCTTACATCACTAATTTTATGCATTATAATAGTTGCACTCAAGCAGAGAGGGTGTTTGGATGCCACTTAGGATAGGCATGGTTTCCTGTCACAGAGCACATTAGCTTATTATTCTGTTCCTCAATCCAGGTGATGAGTTGCATGTAGGAGGATAAATGGCTCATATAGTTCTCAATGAACTAATAGCAGGACCATCTGTGGAAGACATTGTTGAGTTGTTGGCAATGTCGACAGCTAGGGAGCTTTAACTAACCTGTTCTTCATGTCATCAGCTAGGTGTCTCTGAAATGGTTAAAAATTATGATGAATTTTCAGGAAGTATAAATGTTGTCTTCACTAATTTTTTAGAGTCAGTTTCTTCTTTGTGGCCCATATTTACATTATCAACCTCTCCTGTCTATTTATATTGATTATTCCTATTATGGAAACTAATAGGAATGTATGGGAAACATGTTGAATATTATTATCTGGTATGGTGAATTACAATGGCTTAATTCTCATTCAGATGTACATATTTCTTTCATTTTTCCATTGTCATTTTGTTGTTAGTAGTGATTTGGAAGCAGAAAACAGAAATATGCAACTCTGGTAGTAACAAGGACATTTGAGAATTATGAAGAAATGGCATCCAAAAGTTTTACCAGAGATTTGTGTTAAACACAGTGTGAAATTATAGCCTGACATCCTGACAAAATTTTAATGACATCATTTGGTTCCTAACTTATGTTTCAGGCAGTCAAGTTTAGAAAAATGTAAAATATCTTGGGAACTGATGATAATATAACTGACTGCACCTGTCTTCTCACTTAATTCTGAAGCATTTGTAGTTTTACCTGCATGTGACATCTCTTCTTGTTATCAACTCATGGTAGTTAAGGTACTAGTTTCTTGAAGTTTTGCTCAAATTAGGTTTTATTTTGTTTTGTTGAGTTTTTGGAGAGCATCACCAGTGAATTAGGTTTTTCTGAAATGCGTAAATAAGCACCACTTAAGTTCAGGTTTCTAGTGCAATAAAAATCAAAATTAGCCCAAATGTAAAAAAAAAAATCATAACTTTTATATACTATTGTCAGACAATAATAATATTTTTAAGTAGACATGCAAACATTAAATTAAAATAAAGTCTTCAGAAAACTCCATTTGAGAGGGGGCATACTTATTCTATTGGTGCTGCTTTGTCTAAACCCATTAGAGACATTCTTGGAGATAATCCTTAAAATAAGACTATAAATTGTATAAGAACATTAATCTAATTTATTTGGATTCCTACTTTTTGTCAGGCCTAATAGGAATATATCTCAGCTTAGCTTTGTGCATGCACCACATAGCCGTCTTAGGTGTAGAGGATATAAAAACACAATAGTCCACCAATGAACATTCTGTACTTTGTTGTTCCCACCATAAATAATACTGCAATAAAAATTTACATACTATTGTCAGACAAAGACGTTAAGCAATTAATTAAAAAAGGCCCTAAACGTCCTTTTAGGTAAATGCTATAAAGAAGAGTACATAGTGGTGTGAAAGTATATAACAGATAGACCTAATTTAGAATGAGGAAAGTGATATTTCCCTGGGATGTATAGAAGATAACTTTGTAATGTTGGAGTATATGCAAGATAAAAATTCTACTGTAAAGTAAGTCATATAAAGTGTCTACCTCTTGAAAAGTGCTACGTATTTAAGGAATGCATCCTTGGGCTGACTTGTAAGCCGCAAGAATAGTCATATTTCTACTAAGATCTGTTATCTTACACTAATGTATTTTAAGATGGGAGTAACAGGTGGACAATTAGGAGAAAAAGTCTCACTGATTTTGTAGGCTCAAGGTCCACCTGATAATGGTTTTATTTCTATATTTCCATATTCCTCCCCCATGGAGAAGGAAAGCCTTCATCTGCTTCTGCAGGTATTGGTCCAAATTTGGTATGTTGAATCTTGATAGAAAGTTTAGGCTTCAACAAAGGGTGATGCTGTGGTAGGACAGGATTGCCTGCAACATATGAGTCAAACATGTATTCTGTTCCTAAGTTAATTATAGTTGGGGATGGAAATGACATGTTCAGCATAATCATCATCATAAAATAGATATAAATTTGTACAACATGTGCTTGCTGTTTTCTTTGAGAGTATTTTATTCATATGTAGTAAGGACGAAACACAAGAGGATGGATGAAACTCATGAGAAGTGATAAATATACATAATAGATATGTTAGTAGATTGTGAGACATATTAGTCATAAATAGAATAAATGGAGTACATTTGTTTTGAATATAGATAAAAAGGATGGAATAATAAAGAGTGTCATAAATATAAAAGGATAGAAACACCAAGTACTTCTTAATTATAGGAAACAGATCATGACAGCTCCAGATTGACAACTTTAAGCCTAAATAGACATCCCCTGATTTAGGGTTGTAGATTTAGCAAATAAAAATACATATAGGACAACCTATTAGATTTTAATTTAAGATAAAGATAAACAATGATACAATATTTGGGACAAACTTATAGTAAAAAATATATATTTTGTCATTTCTTTCCTGAAATTCAAATTTAACTTGATACCTGTATTTTACCTGACAAACCTATACTTGTGACATCTATGATGGTGAAATTCTTCCACCTGCAGATAAAATCTAGAGTTTCTAAGCACATTAATCTGTGAGCTATAGCTGTGGCAGGTGTTTCTGTCCTTCTATTCTTCAATAAAGTAAGTATAACTTCTTGACTCTTATCACCTTGCAACTGTGAGCCTCCTATGTTAAACATCTGCTCTGATTCTTGTCACCACACCACTAGTGTGGTAGGCTAAGAGTGAAAAGATTTGTGACCATTTCATGACACAAGATTCAGACAGTAGATTAGTCTGCTCAGGTTGTTATAACAGAATACCACAGACTGAGTGGCTTAAACAGCAGACACTTATTTCTCACAGTTCTGGAGACTGATAAGTCCAATACTAAGGTGATAGCTGATTTGGTTCCCTGTGATGGCTTTCTCACAGGTTTTCAGATGGTTGTCTTCTTGCTGTATGCCCACATGATCTTTCCTTGGTGCCCAAGCTCTTTGATGTTTCTTCTTATAAACACAATAATCTTATTGGATCAGGGCACCACCTCTATGACCTTAGATAAAGTCAAATAAGTATTCCTTAGATACTCCAGTTCCAGCCACTTTGGGTGTTAGGACTTCAACATATGAATCAGGGGGCTGTGGGTGGTGGGAAGTACAAATCATCCATAATAAGCAGAATAGTGCTTATACAATACATGTACTCTACTCCAAGGTTATTAACTTACCACATCTTATTTTCCTTGATTCTTGCTGTATGTTTTAAACTGATGTAATAAACATGTGTGATTTGCATATCTTAATTTGGTCTGTAAGTTTTTCTGTTCTGTTTTCACTGGATAACTTGCTAGGTAGGTACTTTTTGGCAAGAATACATCAGCATAATTTCCCACACATAAATGAGGTAAAATCAGTCAGATTGTTAGATCAAGAAATTCTAAAATTATACTTCTAGAAATTTATTCAAGGAATATAATAAATGATAATCATAATGAGATATTTATAAAGATGTTCTTCATTTTTTAAAAATACAGCTTTTATGAAAACTGTGAAAAGGTTGAGGGAAGTGTCAAAATCCGCAAAAACATGAGCCATGTTGACCAAGGTTTCACTGGTCTCAAGGTTATTTATTTGAGTATTCAATGAGCCTCCTTCAAGAGCCTCTCTTTCTCTTTTAAAATAGCTATTTCCAAGGTTGCTGAAAATTAGAAACTCTGTTTAAATATTCTTATTTCAGATTTAGATTTATTTATATCCACCTGTATTGGAATTCATGTGAGCAGAATGTTGAAAATGGGATAATTTAGCCCAGAAGAAAGTGATCAAAATTTTCAAAATGAATATGTTAGATTTCCCACACAAAGTTGATACCTGACAGTTGAGAATTAGCTGCGGTGTCATCAGAATGAACACCGTAGGACAAGGTTAAGGAAGAAACAACGATTTTTGAAAATCAGAATGAGAAAAGGAACCAACTATCATTTGAATGAATGTGTCCCAGATACTAAAGGCTATTGACAAACTGAAGCTCTAGATTTTTCCTTTAATGTACTATTTTGTGTTGTCTAACAACAACAACAAAAATGACTATAAAAGGAAAAAAAATCACTTCCAGAAATATTTACCTAGGACAGTGATTCTCAAAAATTATCCTGCATCATAATCATCCATAGAACTTGTGTAAACACAGATTTCTGAGTCCTACCCCAGAGTTTCTGATTATGAAGTTGTTTGGTGGGGCCCTGGAATTTTCACTTCTTAGTACAAGTTGCCAGGTGATGCTGATGCTGCAGGTCAGGAACACAATTTAATAACCACTAGCCTAGCAGATATAAAAATTGAATATTGCTATTCATCATAACTGCTTCTAAGCAGTTGAGATTAATAAAGGACAATGGACTTTGATTCATTACAGGACACCCGACTTTTATTGGGCCTAACTTTTAACTAACTGTGTGCAAATCCATGGACTTATTCTATCCTATCCCAGGTGCTAATGTATGACCACCATGAACTCCCACTTTTTAGTATTTAAAGTAATTGTGACTTTTTTCCCCCATGGTGGACTACCTGATAAATTATTTCTTCACTAGTATGTATTTCCTTCCTGGTAAGTTAATAAACTCAAGTTGAAATGTTTTAACTCTGATTGTCTTCCTTATGTCCTTTGATAAATCCATAATCATTTTAGAAAATTTGTAATCCTAGAGGTTCTTCAGGTGAGCCCATTTGGATGTACATCACTAAGTTAAATCTTTGTGTAGCTACTCATTTCTCAAGATATATTCACAGGCACACTCAAAATATTATATTTTTAGTGTAGTTGTATGAGTAATTACTTTGTATGGTTTTTTTTTAAATAAATCAATTTATTTATTTTTGGCTGCAGTGGGTCTTTGTTGCTGCATGCGGGCTTTCTCTAGTTGCGGTGAGTGAGGGTTAGTCTTCCTTGAAGTGCATGGGCTTCTCAGTGCAGTGGCTTGTCTTGTTGCAGAGCAGAGGCTCTAAGCATGCAGGCTTCAGTAGTTGTGGCATGCAGGCTCAGTAGTTGTGGCTCACAGGCTCTAGAGCAGGCTCAGTAGTTGTGGTGCACGGGCTTAGTTGCTCTGTGCCATGTGGGATCTTCCTGGACAAGGGCTCGAACACATGTCCCCTGCATTGGCAGGCAGATTCTTAACCACTGCACCAGTAGGGAAGCCCTGATTAATTACTCTGTGTTTTATGAACAAACAAGGGAATATCAGAATCTGGTAGTGGTTGTTTAGTCATTGATATTTATGTGTATTATTCTGTCTTCCCCCTCTAGAAGAAAGAGCAAAGTTCTTGTTTACTTCTTTACCGGTGAATTCCCAGTGACTGGTGTGGGAATGAATTGAACCTTATTCTGGAGTTTTAGCTCAAGGAGAGGAGAAGATGACTTCTTACAATATAGACATTTACTTGGCTTCTCTGGCACTTCACTCTTTTTTGTGTATGACATTGTGTTTCTCCACATAAGGTATTTTCATGAAGTTATCTCCTCTTTAAGAAAATGGATTCTGTGATCTATATATTACTCACAATGCCTAAGAATGAGTACTTATCAATTAAACAATGAAATATTCACAATAACTCCATGAGTTAGGTCTTAATATAATCCCCTTTTGGGGATGAGGGACCTAGAAGTTTGAAAGACTAATTTAACTAAGATCACAGCAAAAGCAAGTGGCACAGAGGAGACATAAATTCAGAAAATTTGACTCTTAGCTACACTCACCAGTCATCAACACAATTAATTTTCTTCTATGTTTTTCAAATAATCCATAAGAATGATGACTTAATTTCTTTCTTATCATTAGAGTTCATATAAACTTAGCATTCTAACCCATAATACAATATCAAAATAATAGTTCATATTACTTAACATTTTAAAAGTAATGCTCCAGGATGATGTATCAAGCTTATACTATGGTTTCATGGGGCCCCTTTACACTTCTGGCTATGACTAGGAATATTTTTATGATAGTTAGAAAGCATTGCTATATGAGAATTTAATCTGATTATTTACGCTTAAAACTACATCTGTCTTCTATGAAAAATAAATTAGGAAGACAAATCACCTATAAATTAATAAACAGTAAGTGGAATGATGTACACTATATGTCAAAATGTGATAACTGAACAAAACTCTACTTATTCAGGTTCTTCTCAACTGAATCTGGTAACACTACATCTTGTGCTTGATATTTATTTTTTAAACTAGAATTTGGATGAGATTTCAATGTGCAGTTAGATATCAAAGTTTAAGGTTTTGTTCTCTTGACTGAGGGTGATAATCTTCCTAAGTGTCAAAACAATGTCTGGAAAATATTAGTAATGATGGCAATGGTGATGATGATGATACTAATAGTGGTTGTAATAATGTCAAAATCCTTCACAGGCAACATCTAATTTGATGACCCTCTCTTTATTACCAGGTGATTATTTTGTTTCTATTCAACACCGAGACCTTTGGTTCTCTGATTCAGAAATTGACTTTTCCCTGAGCTAGGCATATGAACTGGTAATTTTAGAGACTTTGTGCAGTAAGTCTTAAAGAACAACTGCTTTGGAACTTTAATTTTATTTATTTTCTTTTATTTATGCAGCAGCATGACTTTGATACTTGTAGATTATTAATGAGGGACATATGTTTATTTTTAGAGGAGAAGACATGAATCCACACAAATATTTTATTATTTCAAACTGTGTAATAAGCAATTATAGAGGCCTGCTTCAATTCTTTGGACATGAGATAAACCTCCATTGTGAAGAAATCCATTTTCAAAGAAAATAGACATTTTAACAATGTTGACTTAATAATTCTGCTTCCAGGGGTCTGCCACAATCTAAATGCTAATCTCATCCATTTATAACACTCATAATCTCATCCATTTATATACCTGAATAAAAATCTATAAGTCTTTTTTTTAAGTTTAACTATATAAGTAAAAGGTAATAAATAAATTAATGAAAAGGAAAAAGTAACCTAAGTTAGTTTGAAATCCTTTGAAGGACATTGGTTTTAGCCATTTCAGGAGACCAGATCAACCCCCAACTCTACTATGTTAATCAATAACCATTTAATTCCAATAAATTAACTTATATGTGTGTATCTGTGTCTCAGTGTGCATTTTAAAAAGTTTTCTTCTTTTCCATCAAGTGGTTTTCAAATTAAAATTGTTTCTAATTTAAATTGAACTTCTCTCCCAGTGGTCTCAAATATGTTGGATGTAGCTTGATTTCATGGAGATAGATGGAAGTTGATTCAAGACAGAAATATCCTTTTAAGTTTTTCCAGCTCATCTACATTTTAATGTGAAAATAAAATTTCAACACAGTAATATCTGTTAATATTTTGTCCATTGTCCTACAATACTCCTATTTGCTTGTGTGGAAAGCAGTATGATTACTAGTTGACAAAAAGAATGGTGAGAAGCAACAATTAAAAATTTTATATTGAAAATAGCTTACAGCTTTGTGGATGGACATTTCCTAAAAGTTCATCTTTGGCATGACAGTTATTGAACTGTGGTGGATTTAATCCAGAATCAACCTACAGTGAAAATGACATTTATAAATTACTAATGGAATTCCTTATTATTGACTTTGAAAGTAAAATCTACAAACATTAAATTAAAAACTCCCTAATAACAGTTATAATTAAAAGTATGGGCAGAGTTAATTTCATCTTGCCAATCACCTTGTCACAGGGAAACAGAGACAAACTGTAATGTTATCAGCAAAATTGGTATTCTTATTCAATTGATTTTATTAGTGATACACAGATATAATTCTACAAATTTCCATAAAAATAGTGTAGATAAATAAACCAATATTCTAATTCAGAGAAAAGAATCCTTTCCCTTGAGAAAAAATTCAGAAAAGAGATAAAGGTGCCTATAATAAAGCCAACTTAGTTCATAATAAATCTGATATTCATGCTTTCTTAATTCATTTGTTTATTCTGCTAATTTGTTCTAAATACTTATTGTGTATATGGAACCACTCTATGTCCTGAGGAGGAGTCAAGGGGTATCATAGAAAGTCTATAACTTGTGGAGGAAGTAGAGCTGTGTCTGTGGCCCAGTTCCCCGCCTATGAGTTCTTTAGCATTTTAAGGACTTAGTTAAACTCTCAACACCTCAAGAAAAGTAAATAGCACATATCTTAAAATGTCTGAAAAATACTTATCACAATGTATGACACACAGTGGATGCTCTCTTAATACTGGTTTATTCTTTTATTTTTGAGCTTCTTTTTGGAATTTAATTATAAATGATACATGATCTTTACCCACAGGAGCTAAAAATCTGGGGTAAGGTATGATTGTAAACAACTACAAAGGAATGTTATGAAGTTTCAATTTTGTTGAAAATGTTCTTAAAGCTGGACACAGTGTTCTGAGTATTAAATATAAATATTTTATATATTTACATTTATAAATAACATCTTTCTTAATTTCAGAGTGGATAAATAATATAAACCACAAAGCATACATGAATATATATACATGACATGGACCAACAAAATCCAAATGTACAGGAGATGATGGTGATAATGCTGATGGTGATGATAGAATTAACTATAAAAATATCAGGGCTGGCATTATGTTAAATGTTTTCTATTATTTTGATTTCCTCAAAGTAACAGAATAAAGCTTATATTATTGATTATTGGCATATATATAGAAACTGAATATTAAAAATGTAAAATAACTTTCCTCACATGACATGCTAATGAGTGTAGGAGAAGGGATTAGATTCAGCTCATATTCATAAAAAACTAATCTTTTATTAACATTCCTAGATGATTCAGCCAACTAGAGGTCTTCCAGCTGTTTTCATATATAAACTAATCTGACTTCCATTTCTTTCAAACTGACTTTCTTCTCTGAGGTAATTTTTTTAGTGATATTATATATGTATTTTTTCCTCCTGAGGTGCCAACCGTAATA